>NW_027601524.1:0-125394 GCF_053455715.1 Rhinoraja longicauda | reverse complement strand
CCGTATGGTTTCCATTGTAACCGGGAGGGGGGAGGGAGGGTGGAAGGAGGGGGGAGGGGGAGAGGGATGGAAGGGTGGAGGGAGGGGGGAGGGAGTGGGGGAGGGTGGGATGGAGGGAAGGAGGGAGGGGGGGAGTTAGGGGCTGAGTGGTGATGGAGGTTGGGATTGAGGGGGGAGGGAGGGGGGGAGCGAGTGGGGATGGAGGTGGGAAGGAGGGGGGAGGAAGGGGTTGAGGGGGGAAGTGGAACCTCCCCTTTTCCCAGTACCCCTCTTTCCCCCACCACCAAGCCCCCTCCGCAACGACCCCTGTTGTCCCCCTCCCCAGTCCCCATTCTCAGACCCCCCCCCATTCTCTCTCTCCCCCAGACACACTCTCAGTGCTTTTTTCGAAACACTTGCCCCGGTGGCCCACGAGCATAGGGGCCCAATGCTGATCTGTGTATGTTAAGTGACTTGCAATTTAAAAAAATACTTTAAAAAAAGATAAGTGCTTTTTAAGTGCTTGTTTTGAAACATTCACGGTCACATAGTGCTTCTCACTGCGATCTGTTAGTGGTGCTTTTCGAAACAATGTAGCACCCATCTCAAACAAGCATTGGGAGGATGGGAGGGAGGGAAGGGGAGGGAGGGAGGAGAGAGGTGTGGAGGGAGGGGGGAAGGGGAGGGGGGAACGGGGGGAAGGGGAGGGAGAGGGGAGGGAGGGGGGATGGGATGGGGGAAGGGGGGAGGGAGGGGGACCTCCCCTTTTCCCAGTACCCCTCTTTCCCCGTTGGGCCCGTCCTCGTAGGGTTTCCATTGTAACCGGGAGGAGGGGAGGGAGGGAGGAGGGAGGTGTGGAGGGAGGAGGGGAGGGGGGGAGGGGAGGGGGAAGGGGAGGGAGGGGGACCTCCCCTTTTCCCAGTACCCCTCTTTCCCCATTGGGCCCGTCCCCGTAGGGTTTCCTTTGTAACCAGAAGGGGGGGAGGGAGGGTGGAAGGAGGGGGAGAGGGATGGAAGGGTGGAGGGAGGGGGGGAAGGATGGAGGGAAGGAGGGAGGGGGGGGAGTTAGGGGAGGAGGGGTGAGGGAGGTGGGGAGGGAGTTGGGGAGGAGGGGGGAGGGAGTGGGGATGGAGGTGGGAAGGAGTGGGGAGGAAGGGGTTGAGGGGGGAAGGGAGGGAGGGAATAGGGGCCCCATGATGATCTGTGTATGTTAAGTGACTTGCACAACTTTAAAAAACTGGCAGTTGCTTTTCGCAACAATGTTGCAACAATCTCACACAAGCATTGTGACGTCACAAGCTGAAGATGTAAATTTAAAACCGAGCTGATCTCTCATTGGTGCACGGGTGCCATTGTGACATCACGCGCTGAAGCCCCTTCAAGAAAAGGGTTAGAAATGAAAATTTATACTTTAATATCTCTCTAGCTTTAAAAAGGTAGCTTCAATTTGAACGAAAGTACTTACAATAGTTGCCCATGTTAATGGTGAATACGGCGGTACAAAAATCGTAGCGCTTTGGTGTACCGTCTGGGAGGAGTAGGGTTTGGCCCCTTCAAGAAAAGTGTTAGAAATGAAAATTTAAACTTTAATATCTCTCTAGCTTTAAAAAGGTAGCTTCAATTTGAACGAAAGTACTTACAATAGTTGCCCATGTTAATGGTGAATATGGCGGTACAAAACTCGTAGCGCTTTGGTGTACCGTCTGGGAGTAGTAGGGTTTGTAAGTTATGGACAGAAATCTTCGGAATCTTCCGTATATACATACGGAATCTTCCGTATATACATACGGAATGTTGGACCGCAGAGTTTTAGTATTATATAGATAGACTAGACCGAGTGGGCCCGTTGGGCCCGTCCTCGTAGGGTTTCCATTGTAACCGGGAGGGGAGGAAAGGGGGAGGGTTGGGGGAGGGAAGGGGGAGGGAGGAGGGGAGGGAGGGGGGAGGGGAGGGGGGGAGGGAGAGGGGAGGGAGGGGGGTAGGGGGGAGGGAGGGGGGAGAGGGGGGGATGGGAGGGGGGCGGGGTGAAGGGAGGAGGGAAGGGGGGGAGGGAGAGGGGAGGGAGGGGGGAGGGAGAGGGGAGGGAGGTGGGTAGGGGGGACGGAGGGAGGGGGACCTCCCCTTTTCCCAGTACCCCTCTTTCCCCGTTGGGCCCGTCCTCGTAGGGTTTCCATTGTAACCGGGAGGAGGGGAGGGCGGGAAGGGGGAGGGAGGGAGGAGGGAGGTGTGGAGGGAGGAGGGGAGGGGAGGGAGGGGGGAGGGGGGGAGGGGGAGGGAGGGGGAGGGAGAGGGGAGGGAGGAGGGGATTGAGGGGGACCTCCTCTTTTCCCAGTACTCCTCTTTCCCCGTTGGGCCCGTCCTCGTAGGGTTTCAATTGTAACCGGGAGGGGGGGAGGGAGGGTGGAAGGAGGGGGGAGAGGGATGGAAGGGTGGAGGGAGGGGGGGAGGGATTGGGGAGGGAGGGATGGAGGGAAGGAGGGAGGGGGAGTTAGGGGGGAGGGGGGAGGGAGGGGGAGGGAGTTGGGGAGGGGGAGGAGGGGGGGAGGGTGTGGGGATGGAGGTGGGAAGGAGGGGGGATGAAGGGGTTGAGGGGGGAAGGAGGACATCCCCTTTTCCCAGTACCCCTCTTTCCCCGTTGAGCCCGTCCTCATAGGGTTTCCATTGTAACCGGGAGGGGGGGAGGGAGGGAGGAGGGAGGTGTGGAGGGAGGAGGGGAGGGGGAGGGAGGGGGGGAGGGGAGGGGGGAAGGGGAGGGGGAAGGGGGGAGGGGGGAGGGGGGGAGGGGGATCTCCCCTTTTCCCAGTACCCCTCTTTCCCCGTTGGGCCCGTCCCCGTAGGGTTTCCATTGTAACCGGGAGGGGGGAGGGAGGGTGGAAGGAGGGGGAGGGGGAGAGGGATGGAAGGGTGGAGGGAGGGGGGAGGGAGTGCGGGAGGGTGGGATGGAGGGAAGGAGGGAGGGGGAGTTAGGGGCTGAGTGGTAATGGAGGTTGGGATTGAGGGGGGAGGGAGGGGGGGAGCGAGTGGGGATGGAGGTGGGAAGGAGGGGGGAGGAAGTGGTTGAGGGGGGAAGTGGAACCTCCCCTTTTCCCAGTACCCCTCTTTCCCCCACCACCAAGCCCCCTCCGCAACGACCCCTGTTGTCCCCCTCCCCAGTCCCCATTCTCAGACCCCCCCCACATTCTCTCTCTCCCCCAGACACACTCTCAGTGCTTTTTTCGAAACACTTGCCCCGGTGGCCCACGAGCATAGGGGCCCAATGCTGATCTGTGTATGTTAAGCGACTTGCAATAAAAAAAAATACTTTAAAAAAAGATAAGTGCTTTTTAAGTGCTTGTTTTGTAACATTCGCGGTCACATAGTGCTTCTCACTGCGATCTGTTAGTGGGGCTTTTCGAAACAATGTAGCACCCATCTCAAACAAGCATTGGGAGGATGGGAGGGAGGGAAGGGGAGGGAGGGAGGAGAGAGGTGAGGAAGGAGGAGGGGAGGGAGGGGGGAAGGGGAGGGGGGAACGGGGGAAGGGGGAGGGAGAGGGGAGGGAGGGGGGATGGGATGGGGGACGGGGGGAGGGAGGGGGACCTCCCCTTTTCCCAGTACACCTCTTTCCCCGTTGGGCCCGTCCTCGTAGGGTTTCCATTGTAACCGGGAGGAGGGGAGGGAGGGAGGAGGGAGGTGTGGAGGGAGGAGGGGAGGGGGGGAGGGGAGGAGGGGGAGGGAGAGGGTTAGGGGGGAGGGGGAGGGGGGAGGGGAGGGGGGAATGGGAGGGAGGGGGACCTCCCCTTTTCCCAGTACCCCTCTTTCCCCGTTGGGCCCGTCCCCGTAGGGTTTCCTTTGTAACCAGAAGGGGGGGGAGGGAGGGTGGAAGGAGGGGGGAGGGGGAGAGGGATGGAAGGGTGGAGGGCGGGGGGGAGGGATGGAGGGAAGGAGGGAGGGGGGGAGTTAGGGGAGGAGGGGTGAGGGAGGTGGGGAGGGAGTTGGGGAGGAGGGGGGGAGGGAGTGGGGATGGAGGTGGGAAGGAGTGGGGAGGAAGGGGTTGAGGGGGGAAGGGGGGGGGAGGGAGGGAATAGGGGCCCCATGCTGATCTGTGTATGTTAAGTGACTTGCACAACTTTTAAAAACTGGCAGTTGCTTTTCGCAACAATGTTGCAACTATCCTCACACAAGCATTGTGACGTCACAAGCTGAAGACCTTGAAAAAAAAGGTCAGAAAAAAAATCATGTAAATTTAAAACCGAGCTGATCTCTCATTGGTGCACGGGTGCCATTGTGACATCACGCGCTGAAGCCCCTTCAAGAAAAGGGTTAGAAATGAAAATTTAAACTTTAATATCTCTCTAGCTTTAAAAAGGTAGCTTCAATTTGAACGAAAGTACTTACAATAGTTGCCCATGTTAATGGTGAATATGGCGGTACAAAAATCGTAGCGCTTTGGCGTACCGTCTAGGAGGAGTAGGGTTTGTAAGTTAAGCGTCAAGCAAAGACGCTTCGGAATCTTCCGTACATACACACGGAATGTTTGCGTACATACACACGGAATGTTGGACCGCAGAGTTTTAGTAGTATACTAGACCAAGTGGGCCCGTTGGGCCCGTCCTCGTAGGGTTTCCATTGTAACCGGGATGGGAGGAAAGGGGGAGGGTTGGGGGAGGGAAGGGGGAGGGAGGAGGGGAGGGAGGGGGGGAGGGGAGGGGGGGAGGGGGGAGGGAGAGGGGAGGGAGGGGGTAGGGGGGAGGGAGGGGGGAGAGGGGGGAATGGGAGGGGGGAGGGGGGAAGGGAGGAGGGTAGGGGGGAGGGAGAGGGGAGGGAGGTGGGTAGGGGGGAGGGAGGGAGGGGGACCTCCCCTTTTCCCAGTACCCCTCTTTCCCCGTTGGGCCCGTCCTCGTAGGGTTTCCATTGTAACCGGGAGGAGGGGAGGGCGGGAAGGGGGAGGGAGGGAGGAGGGAGGTGTGGAGGGAGGAGGGGAGGGGAGGGAGGGGGGAGGGGAGGGAGGGGGGTAGGGGGGAGGGGGAGGGAGGGGGAGGGAGGGGGAGGGAGAGGGGAGGGGGAGGGGAGGGGGAAGGGGGAGGGAGGGGGGAGGGAGGGGGGAGGGAGGGGGACCTCCCCTTTTCCCAGTACCCCTCTTTCCCCGTTGGGCCCGTCCCCGTAGGGTTTCCATTGTAACCGGGAGGGGGGGGAGGGAGGGTGGAAGGAGGGGGGAGGGGGAGAGGGGTGGAAGGGTGGAGGGAGGGGGGGAGGGAGTGGGGGAGGGTCGGATGGAGGGAAGGAGGGACGGGTGAGTTAGGGGCTGAGTGGTGATGGAGGTTGGGATTGAGGGGGGAGAGAGTGGGGATGGAGGTGGGAAGGAGGGGGGAGGAAGAGGTTGAGGGGGGAAGTGGGACCTCCCCTTTTCCCAGTACCCCTCTTTCCCCCACCACCAAGCCCCCACCGCAACGACCCCTGTTGTCCCCCTCCCCAGTCCCCATTCTCAGACCCCCCCCATTCTCTTGGAATAAAAAAAAATACTTTAAAAAAAATAAGTGCTTTTTAATTGCTTGTTTTGAAACATTCGCGGTTAAGTGCTTTTTTAAAAAACATTCGCGGTTAAGTGCTGGTTTTGAAACATTCGCGGCTACTTAGTGCTTCTGTCAGCTGCTTTTCGAAACAATGTTGCAACCATCTCACACAAGCATTGGGAGGATGGGAGGGAGGGAAGGGGAGGGAGGGAGGAGGGAGGTGTGGAGGGAGGAGGGGAGGGAGGGGGGAAGGGGAGGGGGGGAAGGGGGCGGGAGAGGGGAGGGAGGGGGGATGGGATGGGGAAGGGGGGAGTGAGGGGGACCTCCCCTTTTCCCAGTACCCCTCTTTCCCCGTTGGGCCCGTCCTCGTAGGGTTTCCATTGTAACCGGGAGGAGGGGAGGGAGGGAAGGGGGAGGGAGGGAGGTGTGGAGGGTGGAGGGGGAGGGAGGGGGAGGGGAGGGGGGAAGGGGGGAGGGAGGGGGGGTGGAGGTGGGAAGGAGTGGGGAGGAAGGGGTTGAGGGGGGAAGGGGGGGGAGGGAGGGAATAGGGGCCCCATGCTGATCTGTGTATGTTAAGTGACTCGCACAACTTTAAAAAACTGGCAGTTGCTTTTCGCAACAATGTTGCAACCATCTCACACAAGCATTGTGACGACACAAGCTGAAGACCTTGAAAAAAAAGGTCAGAAAAAAAATTATGTAAATTTAAAGTAGTAAACACCCAATAGCAGCCGCTTGTCCATCGCGAGCTCATCTCTCATTGGTGCACGGGTGCCATTGTGACATCACGCGCTGAAGCCCCTTCAAGAAAAGGGTTAGAAATGAAAAATTTAAACTTTAATATCTCTCTAGCTTTAAAAAGGTAGCTTCAATTTGAACGAAAGTACTTACAATAGTTGCCCATGTTAATGGTGAATACGGCGGTACAAAAATCGTAGCGCTTTGGTGTACCGTCTGGGAGGAGTAGGGTTTGGCCCCTTCAAGAAAAGTGTTAGAAATGAAAATTTAAACTTTAATATCTCTCTAGCTTTAAAAAGGTAGCTTCAATTTGAACGAAAGTACTTACAATAGTTGCCCATGTTAATGGTGAATACGGCGGTACAAAAATCGTAGCGCTTTGGTGTACCGTCTGGGAGGAGTAGGGTTTGTAAGTTATGGACAGAAATCTTCGGAATCTTCCGTATATACACACGGAATCTTCCGTATATACATACGGAATGTTGGACCGCAGAGTTTTAGTATTATACTAGACCGAGTGGGCCCGTTGGGCCCGTCCTCGTAGGGTTTCCATTGTAACCGGGACGGGAGGAAAGGGGGAGGGTTGGGGGAGGGAAGGGGGAGGGAGGAGGGGAGGGAGGGGGGAGGGGAGGGGGAGGGAGAGGGGAGGGAGGGGGTAGGGGGGAGGGAGAGGGGGGGATGGGAGGGGGGAGGGGAGGGGGGGAGGGAGGAGGGAAGGGGGGGAGGGAGAGGGGAGGGAGGTGGGTAGGGGGGAGGGAGGGAGGGGGACCTCCCCTTTTCCCAGTACCCCTCTTTCCCCGTTGGGCCCGTCCTCGTAGGGTTTCCATTGTAACCGGGAGGAGGGGAGGGCGGGAAGGGGGAAGGAGGGAGGAGGGAGGTGTGGAGGGAGGAGGGGAGGGGAGGGGAGGGAGGGGGGAGGGGGGGAAGGGGAGGGGGGAAGGGGGGAAGGGGGAGGGAGAGGGAGAGGGGAGGGAGGGGGGATGGGATGGGGGAAGGGGGGAGGGAGGGGGACCTCCCCTTTTCCCAGTACTCCTCTTTCCCCGTTGGGCCCGTCCTCGTAGGGTTTCAATTGTAACCGGGAGGGGGGGAGGGAGGGTGGAGAGGGATGGAAGGGTGGAGGGAGGGGGGGAGGGATTGGGGAGGGAGGGATGGAGGGAGGGGGGAGTTAGGGGGGAGGGGGGAGGGAGTTGGGGAGGGAGGGGGAGGAGGGGGGGAGGGAGTGGGGATGGAGGTGGGAAGGAGGGGGGATGAAGGGGTTGAGGGGGGAAGGGGGGACCTCCCCTTTTCCCAGTACCACTCTTTCCCCGTTGGGCCCGTCCTCATAGGGTTTCCATTGTAACCGGGAGGGGGGGAGGGAGGTGTGGAGGGAGGTGTGGAGGGAGGAGGGGAGGGGGGGAGGGGAGGGGGGAAGGGGAGGGGGAAGGGGGGAGGGGGTAGGGGGGAGGGGAGGCAGGGGACCTCCCCTTTTCCCAGTACCCCTCTTTCCCCGTTGGGCCCGTCCCCGTAGGGTTTCTATTGTAACCGGGAGGGGGGAGGGAGGATGGAAGGAGGGGGGAGGGGGAGAGGGATGGAAGGGTGGATTGATTGGGGGAGGGAGGGATGGAGGGAAGGAGGGAGGGGGGGAGATAGGGGGGAGGTTTGAGGGAGGTGGGGAGGGAGGGGGAGGAAGTTGGGGAGGGAGGGGGAGAGGGGGGGAGGGAGTGGGGATGGAGGTGGGAAGGAAGGGGTTGAGGGGTGAAGGGGGACCTCCCATTTTCCCAGTACCCCTCTTTCCCCCACCACCAAGCCCCCTCCGCAACGACCCCTGTTGTCCCCCTCCCCAGTCCCCATTCTCAGAGCCCCCCCCCATTCTCTCTCTCCCCCAGACACACTCCAAGTGCTGTTTCGCAACACTTGCCCCGGTGGCCCACGAGCATAGAGGCCCCATGTTGATCTGTGTATGTTAAGTGACTTGCAATAAAAAAGACTACTTGAAAACAGTGGTTTAAAGTGGTTTAAAGTGCTGTTTTTGCTACATTCGCGGTCATTTAGTCCTTCTCACGACCACGGTCATTTAGTGCTTCTCACTGCGATCTGTTAGTGGTGCTTTTCGAAACAATGTAGCACCCATCTCAAACAAGCATTGGGAGGATGGGAGGGACGGAAGGGGAGGGAGGGAGGAGAGAGGTGTGGAGGGAGGAGGGGAGGGAGGGGGAAGGGGAGGGGGGAACGGGGGGAAGGGGGAGGGAGAGGGGAGGGAGGGGGGATGGGATGGGGGAAGGGGGGAGGGAGGGGGACCTCCCCTTTTCCCAGTACCCCTCTTTCCCCGTTGGGCCCGTCCTCGTAGGGTTTCCATTGTAACCGGGAGGAGGGGAGGGAGGGAGGAGGGAGGTGTGGAGGGAGGAGGGGAGGGGGGGAGGGGAGGGGGGAAGGGGGAGGGAGAGGGTTAGGGGGGAGGGGGATGGGGGAGGGGGTAAGGGGAGGGAGGGGGACCTCCCCTTTTCCCAGTACCCCTCTTTCCCCGTTGGGCCCGTCCCCGTAGGGTTTCCTTTGTAACCAGAAGGGGGGGAGGGAGGGTGGAAGGAGGGGGGTGGGGGAGAGGGATGGAAGGGTGGAGGGAGGGGGGGAGGGATGCAGGGAAGGAGGGAGGGGGGGGGAGTTAGGGGAGGAGGGGTGAGGGAGGTGGGGAGGGAGTTGGGGAGGAGGGGGGAGGGAGTGGGGATGGAGGTGGGAAGGAGTGGGGAGGAAGGGGTTGAGGGGGGAAGGGGGGAGGGAGGGAATAGGGGCCCCATGCTGATCTGTGTATGTTAAGTGACTCGCACAACTTTAAAAAACTGGCAGTTGCTTTTCGCAACAATGTTGCAAACCATCTCACACAAGCATTGTGACGTCACAAGCTGAAGACCTTGGAAAAAAAAAGGTCAGAAAAAAAATTATGTAAATTTAAAACCGAGCTGATCTCTCATTGGTGCACGGGTGCCATTGTGACATCACGCGCTGAAGCCCCTTCAAGAAAAGGGTTAGAAATGAGAAATTTTAACTTTAATATCTCTCTAGCTTTAAAAAGGTAGCTTCAATTTGAACGAAAGTACTTACAATAGTTGCCCATGTTAATGGTGAATATGGCGGTACAAAAATCGTAGCGCTTTGGTGTACCGTCTGGGAGGAGTAGGGTTTGTAAGTTATGGACAGAAATCTTCGGAATCTTCCGTACAAACATACGGAATCTTCCGTATATACATACGGAATGTTGGACCGCAGAGTTTTAGTAGTATACTAGACCGAGTGGGCCCGTTGGGCCCGTCCTCGTAGGGTTTCCATTGTAACCGGGAGGGGAGGAAAGGGGGAGGGTTGGGGGAGGGAAGGGGGAGGGAGGAGGGGAGGGAGGGGGGGAGGGGAGGGGGGGAGGGGGGAGGGAGAGGGGAGGGAGGGGGGTAGGGAAAGGTAGGGGGGAGAGGGGGGATGGGAGGGGGGAGGGGGAAGGGAGGAGGGAAGGGGGGGAGGGAGAGGGGAGGGAGGTGGGTAGGGGGGAGGGAGGGAGGGGGGAGGTGTGGAGGGAGGAGGGGAGGGGAGGGAGGGGGGAGGGGAGGGAGGGGGTAGGGGGAGGGGGAGGGAGGGGGAGGGAGAGGAGAGGGGGGAGGGGAGGGGGAAGGGGGGAGGGAGGGGGGAGGGAGGGGGACCTCCCCTTTTCCCAGTACTCCTCTTTCCCCGTTGGGCCCGTCCTCGTAGGGTTTCAATTGTAACCGGGAGGGGGGGAGGGGGGGTGGAAGGAGGGGGGAGAGGGATGGAAGGGTGGAGGGAGGGGGGGAGGGATTGGGGAGGGAGGGGGGAGTTAGGGGGGAGGGGGGAGGGAGTTGGGGAGGGAGGGGGAGGAGGGGGGGAGGGAGTGGGGATGGAGGTGGGAAGGAGGGGGGATGAAGGGGTTGAGGGGGGAAGGGGGACCTCCCCTTTTCCCAGTACCCCTCTTTCCCCGTTGGGCCTGTCCTCATAGGGTTTCCATTGTAACCGGGAGGGGGGGAGGGAGGGAGGAGGGAGGTGTGGAGGGAGGAGGGGAGGGGGAGGGAGGGGAGGGGGGAAGGGGAGGGGGGAAGGGGGGAGGGGGTAGGGGGAGGGGTAGGGGGAGGGGAGGGAGGGGGGTCTCCCCTTTTCCCAGTACCCCTCTTTCCCCGTTGGGCTCGTCCCCGTAGGGTTTCCATTGTAACCGGGAGGGGGGGAGGGAGGGTGGAAGGAGGGGGGAGGGGGAGAGGGATGGAAGGGTGGAGGGAGGGGGCAGGGAGTGGGGGAGGGTGGGATGGAGGGAAGGAGGGAGGGGGGGAGTTAGGGGCTGAGTGGTGATGGAGGTTGGGATTGAGGGGGGAGGGAGGGGGGGAGCGAGTGGGGATGGAGGTGGGAAGGAGGGGGGAGGAAGGGGTTGAGGGGGGAAGTGGAACCTCCCCTTTTCCCAGTACCCCTCTTTCCCCCACCACCAAGCCCCCTCCGCAATGACCCCTGTTGTCCCCCTCCCCAGTCCCCATTCTCAGACCCCCCCCCCATTCTCTCTCTCCCCCAGACACACTGTCAGTGGTTTTTTCGAAACACTTGCCCCAGTGGCCCACGAGCATAGGGGCCCAATGCTGATCTGTGTATGTTAAGTGACTTGCAATAAAAAAAAATACTTTAAAAAAAGATAAGTGCTTTTTAAGTGCTTGTTTTGTAACATTCGCGGTCACATAGTGCTTCTCACTGCGATCTGTTAGTGGGGCTTTTCGAAACAATGTAGCACCCATCTCAAACAAGCATTGGGAGGATGGGAGGGAGGGAAGGGGAGGGAGGGAGGAGAGAGGTGTGGAGGGAGGGGGGGAAGGGGAGGGGGGAACGGGGGAAGGGGGAGGGAGAGGGGAGGGAGGGGGGATGGGATGGGGGAAGGGGGGAGGGAGGGGGACCTCCCCTTTTCCCAGTACCCCTCTTTCCCCGTTGGGCCCGTCCCCGTAGGGTTTCCATTGTAACCGGGAGGGGGGGGAGGGAGGGTGGAAGGAGGGGGGAGGGGGAGAGGGGTGGAAGGGTGGAGGGAGGGGGGGGAGGGAGTGGGGGAGGGTCGGATGGAGGGAAGGAGGGACGGGTGAGTTAGGGGCTGAGTGGTGATGGAGGTTGGGATTGAGGGGGGAGAGAGTGGGGATGGAGGTGGGAAGGAGGGGGGAGGAAGAGGTTGAGGGGGGAAGTGGGACCTCCCCTTTTCCCAGTACCCCTCTTTCCCCCACCACCAAGCCCCCACCGCAACGACCCCTGTTGTCCCCCTCCCCAGTCCCCATTCTCAGACCCCCCCCATTCTCTTGGAATAAAAAAAATACTTTAAAAAAAATAAGTGCTTTTTAATTGCTTGTTTTGAAACATTTGCGGTTAAGTGCTTTTTTAAAAAACATTCGCGGTTAAGTGCTGGTTTTGAAACATTCGCGGCTACTTAGTGCTTCTGTCAGCTGCTTTTCGAAACAATGTTGCAACCATCTCACACAAGCATTGGGAGGATGGGAGGGAGGGAAGGGGAGGGAGGGAGGAGGGAGGTGTGGAGGGAGGAGGGGAGGGAGGGGGGAAGGGGAGGGGGGAAGGGGGCGGGAGAGGGGAGGGAGGGGGGATGGGATGGGGAAGGGGGGAGTGAGGGGGACCTCCCCTTTTCCCAGTACCCCTCTTTCCCCGTTGGGCCCGTCCTCGTAGGGTTTCCATTGTAACCGGGAGGAGGGGAGGGAGGGAAGGGGAAGGGAGGGAGGTGTGGAGGGTGGAGGGGGAGGTAGGGGGGAGGGGAGGGGGGTAGGGGGAGGGAGGGGGGGTGGAGGTGGGAAGGAGTGGGGAGGAAGGGGTTGAGGGGGGAAGGGGGGGGAGGGAGGGAATAGGGGCCCCATGCTGATCTGTGTATGTTCAGTGACTCGCACAACTTTAAAAAACTGGCAGTTGCTTTTCGCAACAATGTTGCAACCATGTCACACAAGCATTGTGACGACACAAGCTGAAGACCTTGAAAAAAAAGGTCAGAAAATTTTTTATGTAAATTTAAAGTAGTAAACACCCAATAGCAGCCGCTTGTCCATCGCGAGCTGATCTCTCATTGGTGCACGGGTGCCATTGTGACATCACGCGCTGAAGCCCCTTCAAGAAAAGGGTTAGAAATGAAAAATTTTAACTTTAATATCTCTCTAGCTTTAAAAAGGTAGCTTCAATTTGAACGAAAGTACTTACAATAGTTGCCCATGTTAATGGTGAATACGGCGGTACAAAAATCGTAGCGCTTTGGTGTACCGTCTGGGAGGAGTAGGGTTTGGCCCCTTCAAGAAAAGTGTTAGAAATGAAAATTTAAACTTTAATATCTCTCTAGCTTTAAAAAGGTAGCTTCAATTTGAACGAAAGTACTTACAATAGTTGCCCAGGTTAATGGTGAATACGGCGGTACAAAAATCGTAGCGCTTTGGTGTACCGTCTGGGAGGAGTAGGGTTTGTAAGTTATGGACAGAAATCTTCGGAATCTTTCGTACATACGGAATCTTTCGTACATACACACGGAATGTTGGACCGCAGAGTTTTAGTATTATACTAGACCGAGTGGGCCCATTGGGCCCGTCCTCGTAGGGTTTCCATTGTAACCGGGAGGGGAGGAAAGGGGGAGGGTTGGGGGAGGGAAGGGGGAGGGAGGAGGGGAGGGAGGGGGGTAGGGGGGAGGGAGGGGGGAGAGGGGGGGATGGGAGGAGGGAGGGGAGGGGGGAAGGGAGGAGGGAAGGGGGGGAGGGAGAGGGGAGGGACGTGGGTAGGGGGGAGGGAGGGAGGGGGACCTCCCCTTTTCCCAGTACCCCTCTTTCCCCGTTGGGCCCGTCCTCGTAGGGTTTCCATTGTAACCGGGAGGAGGGGAGGGCGGGAAGGGGGAGGGAGGGAGGAGGGAGGTGTGGAGGGAGGAGGGGAGGGGACGGAGGGGGGAGGGGAGGGAGGGGGGTAGGTGGGAGGGGGAGGGAGGGGGAGGGAGGGGGAGGGAGAGGGGATGGGGGAGGGGAGGGGGAAGGGGGGAGGGAGGGGGACCTCCCCTTTTCCCAGTACTCCTCTTTCCCCGTTGGGCCCGTCCTCGTAGGGTTTCCATTGTAACCGGGAGGGGGGGAGGGAGGGTGGAAGGAGGGGGAGAGGGGTGGAAGGGTGGAGGGAGGGAGTGGGGGAGGGTCGGATGGAGGGAAGGAGGGAGGGGTGAGTTAGGGGCTGAGTGGTAATGGAGGTTGGGATTGAGGGGGGAGAGAGTGGGGATGGAGGTGGGAAGGAGGGGGGAGGAAGAGGTTGAGGGGGAAGTGGGACCTCCCCTTTTCCCAGTACCCCTCTTTCCCCCACCACCAAGCCCCCACCGCAACGACCCCTGTTGTCCCCCTACCCAGTCCCCATTCTCAGACCCCCCCCCATTCTCTTGGAATAAAAAAAATACTTTTTTTAAAAAAGTGCTTTTTAATTGCTTCTTTTGAAACATTCGCGGTTAAGTGCTTTTTTAAAAAACATTCGCGGTTAAGTGCTGGTTTTGAAACATTCGCGGCTACTTAGTGCTTCTGTCAGTTGCTTTTCGAGGGAGGGAGTAGGGAGGTGTGGAGGGGGGAGGGGAGGGGGTAGGAGGGGGGAGGGGAGAGGGGAAGGGGGGGAGGGAGAGGGGAGGGAAGGGGGTAGGGGGGAGGGGGAGGGAGGGGGGAGGGGGGAAGGGGAGGGAGGGGGGAAGGGGAGGGGGAGGGAGGGGGGGAGGGAGAAGGGAGGGAGGGGGGAGTGAGGGGGGAGGGAGGGGAACCTCCCATTTTCCCAGTACCCCTCTTTCCCCATTGGGCCCGTCCTCGTAGGGTTTCCATTGTAACCGGGAGGAGGGGAGGGAGGGTGGAAGGAGGGGGGAGGGGGAGAGGGATGGAATGGTGGAGGGAGGGGGGAGGGAGTGGGGGAGGGTGGGATGGAGGGAAGGAGGGAGGGGGGGAGTTAGGGGCTGAGTGGTGAAGGAGGTTGGGATTGAGGGGGGAGGGAGGGGGGGAGGGAGTGGGGATGGAGGTGGGAAGGAGGGGGGAGGAAGGGGTTGAGGGGGGAAGTGGGACCTCCCCTTTTCCCAGTACCCCTCTTTCCCCCACCACCAAGCCCCCTCCGCAACGACCCCTGTCGTCCCCAGTCCCCATTCACAGACCCCCCCCCATTCTCTCTCTCCCCCATACACACTCAGTGCTTCTCACTGTAGCACCCATCTCAAACAAGCATTGGGAGGATGGGAGGGAGGGAAGGGGAGGGAGGGAGGAGGGAGGTGTGGAGGGAGGAGGGGAGGGAAGGGGGGAAGGGGAGGAGGGGGAAGGGGGGAAGGGGGAGGGAGAGGGGAGGGAGGGGGGATGGGATGGGGGAAGGGGGGAGGGAGGGGGACCTCCCCTTTTCCCAGTACCCCTCTTTCCCCGTTGGGCCCGTCCTCGTAGGGTTTCCATTGTAACCGGGAGGAGGGGAGGGAGGGAAGGGGGAGGGAGGGAGGAGTTAGGAGAGGAGGGGTGAGGGAGGTGGGGAGGGAGTTGGGGAGGAGGGGGGGAGTGAGTGGGGATGGAGGTGGGAAGGAGTGGGGAGGAAGGGGTTGAGGGGGGAAGGGGGGGGGAGGGAGGGAATAGGGGCCCCATGCTGATCTGTGTATGTTAAGTGACTGGCACAACTTTTAAAAACTGGCAGTTGCTTTTCGCAACAATGTTGCAACTATCCTCACACAAGCATTGTGACGTCACAAGCTGAAGACCTTGAAAAAAAAGGTCAGAAAAAAAATCATGTAAATTTAAAACCGAGCTGATCTCTCATTGGTGCACGGGTGCCATTGTGACATCACGCGCTGAAGCCCCTTCAAGAAAAGGGTTAGAAATGAGAAATTTTAACTTTAATATCTCTCTAGCTTTAAAAAGGTAGCTTCAATTTGAACGAAAGTACTTACAATAGTTGCCCAGGTTAATGGTGAATACGGCGGTACAAAAATCGTAGCGCTTTGGTGTACCGTCTGGGAGGAGTAGGGTTTGTAAGTTATGGACAGAAATCTTCGGAATCTTCCGTACATACACACGGAATGTTTGCGTACATACACACGGAATGTTGGACCGCAGAGTTTTAGTAGTATATAGATATAGATAGATAGAAAGACTAGACCGAGTGGGCCCGTTGGGCCCGTCCTCGTAGGGTTTCCATTGTAACCGGGAGGGGAGGAAAGGGGGAGGGTTGGGGGAGGGAAGGGGGAGGGAGGAGGGGAGGGAGGGGAGGGGGAGGGAGAGGGGAGGGAGGGGGGTAGGGGGGTGGGAGGGGGGAGAGGGGGGGATGGGAGGGGGAGGGGAGGGGGGGATGGGAGGGGGAGGGGAGGGGGGGAGGGAGGAGGGAAGGGGGGGAGGGAGAGGGGAGGGAGGTGGGTAGGGGGGAGGGAGGGAGGGGGACCTCCCCTTTTCCCAGTACCCCTCTTTCCCCGTTGGGCCCGTCCTCGTAGGGTTTCCATTGTAACCGGGAGGAGGGGAGGGCGGGAAGGGGGAGGGAGGGAGGGAGGAGGGAGGTGTGGAGGGAGGAGGGGAGGGGAGGGAGGGGGGAGGGGGGGAAGGGGAGGGGGGAAGGGGGGAAGGGGGAGGGAGAGGGAGAGGGGAGGGAGGGGGGATGGGATGGGGGAAGGGGGGAGGGAGGGGGACCTCCCCTTTTCCCAGTACTCCTCTTTCCCCGTTGGGCCCGTCCTCGTAGGGTTTCAATTGTAACCGGGAGGGGGGGAGGGAGGGTGGAAGGAGGGGGGAGAGGGATGGAAGGGTGGAGGGAGGGGGGGAGGGATTGGGGAGGGAGGGATGGAGGGAGGGGGGAGTTAGGGGGGAGGGGGGAGGGAGTTGGGGAGGGAGGGGGAGGAGGGGGGGAGGGAGTGGGGATGGAGGTGGGAAGGAGGGGGGATGAAGGGGTTGAGGGGGGAAGGGGGACCTCCCCTTTTCCCAGTACCCCTCTTTCCCCGTTGGGCCCGTCCTCATAGGGTTTCCATTGTAACCGGGAGGGGGGGAGGGAGGTGTGGAGGGAGGTGTGGAGGGAGGAGGGGAGGGGGAGGGAGGGGGGGAGGGGAGGGGGGAAGGGGAGGGGGAAGGGGGGAGGGGTAGGGTGGAGGGGAGGGAGGGGGACCTCCCCTTTTCCCAGTACCCCTCTTTCCCCGTTGGGCCCGTCCTCGTAGGGTTTCCATTGTAACCGGGAGGAGGGGAGGGAGGGAGGAGGGAGGTGTGGAGGGAGGAGGGGAGGGGGGGAGGGGAGGGGGGAAGGGGGAGGGAGAGGGTTAGGGGGGAGGGGGATGGGGAGGGGGTAAGGGGAGGGAGGGGGACCTCCCCTTTTCCCAGTACCCCTCTTTCCCCGTTGGGCCCGTCCCCGTAGGGTTTCCTTTGTAACCAGAAGGGGGGGAGGGAAGGTGGAAGGAGGGGGGAGGGGGAGAGGGATGGAAGGGTGGAGGGAGGGGGGGAGGGATGGAGGGAAGGAGGGAGGGGGGGGAGTTAGGGGAGGAGGGGTGAGGGAGGTGGGGAGGGAGTTGGGGAGGAGGGGGGGAGGGAGTGGGGATGGAGGTGGGAAGGAGTGGGGAGGAAGGGGTTGAGGGGGGAAGGGGGGGAGGGAGGGAATAGGGGCCCCATGCTGATCTGTGTATGTTAAGTGACTCGCACAACTTTAAAAAACTGGCAGTTGCTTTTCGCAACAATGTTGCAAACCATCTCACACAAGCATTGTGACGTCACAAGCTGAAGACCTTGAAAAAAAAGGTCAGAAAAAAAATTATGTAAATTTAAAACCGAGCTGATCTCTCATTGGTGCACGGGTGCCATTGTGACATCACGCGCTGAAGCCCCTTCAAGAAAAGGGTTAGAAATGAGAAATTTTAACTTTAATATCTCTCTAGCTTTAAAAAGGTAGCTTCAATTTGAACGAAAGTACTTACAATAGTTGCCCATGTTAATGTGAATATGGCGGTACAAAAATCGTAGCGCTTTGGTGTACCGTCTGGGAGGAGTAGGGTTTGTAAGTTATGGACAGAAATCTTCGGAATCTTCCGTACAAACATACGGAATCTTCCGTATATACATACGGAATGTTGGACCGCAGAGTTTTAGTAGTATACTAGACCGAGTGGGCCCGTTGGGCCCGTCCTCGTAGGGTTTCCATTGTAACCGGGAGGGGAGGAAAGGGGGAGGGTTGGGGGAGGGAAGGGGGAGGGAGGAGGGGAGGGAGGAGGGGAGGGAGGGGGGGAGGGGAGGGGGGGAGGGGGAGGGAGAGGGGAGGGAGGGGGTAGGGGGGAGGGAGGGGGGAGAGGGGGGGATGGGAGGGGGGAGGGGAGGGGGGAAGGGAGGAGGGAAGGGGGGAGGGAGAGGGGAGGGAGGTGGGTAGGGGGAGGGAGGGAGGGGGACCTCCCCTTTTCCCAGTACCCCTCTTTCCCCGTTGGGCCCGTCCTCGTAGGGTTTCCATTGTAACCGGGAGGAGGGGAGGGCGGGAAGGGGGAGGGAGGGAGGAGGGAGGTGTGGAGGGAGGAGGGGAGGGGGAGGGAGGGGGGGAGGGGAGGGGGGAAGGGGAGGGGGAAGGGGGGAGGGGTAGGGTGGAGGGGAGGGAGGGGGACCTCCCCTTTTCCCAGTACCCCTCTTTCCCCGTTGGGCCCGTCCCCGTAGGGTTTCTATTGTAACCGGGAGAGGGAAGGGAGGATGGAAGGAGGGGGGAGGGGGAGAGGGATGGAAGGGTGGATTGATTGGGGGAGGGAGGGATGGAGGGAAGGAGGGAGGGGGGGAGTTAGGGGGGAGGTTTGAGGGAGGTGGGGAGGGAGGGGGAGGGAGTTGGGGAGGGAGTTGGGGAGGGAGGGGGAGGAGGGGGGGAGGGAGTGGGGATGGAGGTGGGAAGGAAGGGGTTGAGGGGTGAAGGGGGACCTCCCATTTTCCCAGTACCCCTCTTTCCCCCACCACCAAGCCCCCTCCGCAACGACCCCTGTTGTCCCCCTCCCCAGTCCCCATTCTCAGACCCCCCCCCCATTCTCTCTCTCCCCCAGACACACTCCAAGTGCTGTTTCGCAACACTTGCCCCGGTGGCCCACGAGCATAGAGGCCCCATGTTGATCTGTGTATGTTAAGTGACTTGCAATAAAAAAGACTACTTGAAATCAGTGGTTTAAAGTGCTATTTTTGCTACATTCGCGGTCATTTAGTGCTTCTCACGACCACGGTCATTTAGTGCTTCTCACTGCGATCTGTTAGTGGTGCTTTTCGAAACAATGTAGCACCCATATCAAACAAGCATTGGGAGGATGGGAGGGAGGGAAGGGGAGGGAGGGAGGAGAGAGGTGTAGAGGGAGGAGGGGAGGGAGGGGGAAGGGGAGGGGGGAACGGGGGGAAGGGGGAGGGAGAGGGGAGGGAGGGGGGATGGGATGGGGGAAGGGGGGAGGGAGGGGGACCTCCCCTTTTCCCAGTACCCCTCTTTCCCCGTTGGGCCCGTCCTCGTAGGGTTTCCATTGTAACCGGGAGGAGGGGAGGGAGGGAGGAGGGAGGTGTGGAGGGAGGAGGGGAGGGGGGGAGGGGAGGGGGGAAGGGGGAGGGAGAGGGTTAGGGGGGAGGGGGATGGGGGAGGGGGTAAGGGGAGGGAGGGGGACCTCCCCTTTTCCCAGTACCCCTCTTTCCCCGTTGGGCCCGTCCCCGTAGGGTTTCCTTTGTAACCAGAAGGGGGGGAGGGAGGGTGGAAGGAGGGGGGAGGGGGAGAGGGATGGAAGGTTGGAGGGAGGGGGGGAGGGATGGAGGGAAGGAGGGAGGGGGGGGAGTTAGGGGAGGAGGGGTGAGGGAGGTGGGGAGGGAGTTGGGGAGGAGGGGGGGAGGGAGTGGGGATGGAGGTGGGAAGGAGTGGGGAGGAAGGGGTTGAGGGGGGAAGGGGGGGGAGGGAGGGAATAGGGGCCCCATGCTGATCTGTGTATGTTAAGTGACTCGCACAACTTTAAAAAACTGGCAGTTGCTTTTCGCAACAATGTTGCAAACCATCTCACACAAGCATTGTGACGTCACAAGCTGAAGACCTTGAAAAAAAAGGTCAGAAAAAAAATTATGTAAATTTAAAACCGAGCTGATCTCTCATTGGTGCACGGGTGCCATTGTGACATCACGCGCTGAAGCCCCTTCAAGAAAAGGGTTAGAAATGAGAAATTTTAACTTTAATATCTCTCTAGCTTTAAAAAGGTAGCTTCAATTTGAACGAAAGTACTTACAATAGTTGCCCATGTTAATGTGAATATGGCGGTACAAAAATCGTAGCGCTTTGGTGTACCGTCTGGGAGGAGTAGGGTTTGTAAGTTATGGACAGAAATCTTCGGAATCTTCCGTACAAACATACGGAATCTTCCGTATATACATACGGAATGTTGGACCGCAGAGTTTTAGTAGTATACTAGACCGAGTGGGCCCGTTGGGCCCGTCCTCGTAGGGTTTCCATTGTAACCGGGAGGGGAGGAAAGGGGGAGGGTTGGGGGAGGGAAGGGGGAGGGAGGAGGGGAGGGAGGAGGGGAGGGAGGGGGGGAGGGGAGGGGGGGAGGGGGAGGGAGAGGGGAGGGAGGGGGTAGGGGGGAGGGAGGGGGGAGAGGGGGGGATGGGAGGGGGGAGGGGAGGGGGGAAGGGAGGAGGGAAGGGGGGGAGGGAGAGGGGAGGGAGGTGGGTAGGGGGGAGGGAGGGAGGGGGACCTCCCCTTTTCCCAGTACCCCTCTTTCCCCGTTGGGCCCGTCCTCGTAGGGTTTCCATTGTAACCGGGAGGAGGGGAGGGCGGGAAGGGGGAGGGAGGGAGGAGGGAGGTGTGGAGGGAGGAGGGGAGGGGAGGGAGGGGGGAGGGGAGGGAGGGAGGTAGGGGGGAGGGGGAGGGAGGGGGAGGGAGAGGGGATGGGGGAGGGGAGGGGGAAGGGGGGAGGGAGGGGGACCTCCCCTTTTCCCAGTACTCCTCTTTCCCCGTTGGGCCCGTCCTCGTAGGGTTTCCATTGTAACCGGGAGGGGGGGAGGGAGGGAGGAGGGAGGTGTGGAGGGAGGTGTGGAGGGAGGAGGGGAGGGGGAGGGAGGGGGGGACGGGAGGGGGAGGGGGAAGAGGGGTAGGGGAGGGGAGGGAGGAGGGGAGGGAGGAGGGGAGGGAGGAGGGGAGGGAGGGGAACTCCCCTTTTCCCAGTACCCCTCTTTCCCCGTTGGGCCCGTCCCCGTAGGGTTTCCATTGTAACCGGGAGGGGGGAGGGAGGGTGGAAGGAGGGGGAGAGGGGTGGAAGGGTGGAGGGAGTGGGGGAGGGTCGGATGGAGGGAAGGAGGGAGGGGTGAGTTAGGGGCTGAGTGGTGATGGAGGTTGGGATTGAGGGGGGAGAGAGTGGGGATGGAGGTGGGAAGGAGGGGGGAGGAAGAGGTTGAGGGGGAAGTGGGACCTCCCCTTTTCCCAGTACCCCTCTTTCCCCCACCACCAAGCCCCCACCGCAACGACCCCTGTTGTCCCCCTACCCAGTCCCCATTCTCAGACCCCCCCCCATTCTCTTGGAATAAAAAAAAATACTTTTAAAAAAAAAGTGCTTTTTAATTGCTTGTTTTGAAACATTCGCGGTTAAGTGCTTTTTAAAAAAACATTCGCGGTTAAGTGTTGGTTTTGAAACATTCGCGGCTACTTAGTGCTTCTGTCAGCTGCTTTTCGAAACAATGTTGCAACCATCTCACACAAGCATTGGGAGGATGGGAGGGAGGGAAGGGGAGGGAGGGAGGAGGGAGGTGTGGAGGGAGGAGGGGAGGGAGGGGGAAGGGGAGGGGGGGAAGGGGGCGGGAGAGGGGAGGGAGGGGGGATGGGATGGGGAAGGGGGGAGTGAGGGGGACCTCCCCTTTTCCCAGTACCCCTCTTTCCCCGTTGGGCCCGTCCTCGTAGGGTTTCCATTGTAACCGGGAGGAGGGGAGGGAGGGAAGGGGGAGGGAGGGAGGAGGGAGGTGTGGAGGGAGGGGGAAGGGGGGAGGGGGGAGGGAGAGGGGGAGGGAGGGGGGGAGGGGGGAGGGAGAGGGGTAGGGGGGGGAGGGGAGGGGGAAGGGGAGGGAGGGGGACCTCCCCTTTTCCCAGTACCCCTCTTTCCCCGTTGGGCCCGTCCTTGTAGGGTTTCCATTGGAACCGGGAGGAGGGGAGGGAGGGAAGGGGGAGGGAGGGAGGTGTGGAGGGGGAGGGAGGGGGGAGGGGAGGGGGGAAGGGGGGGAGGGAGGGGGAGTGGAGGTGGGAAGGAGTGGGGAGGAAGGGGTTGAGGGGGGAAGGGGGGGGGAGGGAGGGAATAGGGGCCCCATGCTGATCTGTGTATGTTAAGTGACTCGCACAACTTTAAAAAACTGGCAGTTGCTTTTCGCAACAATGTTGCAACCATCTCACACAAGCATTGTGACGTCACAAGCTGAAGACCTTGAAAAAAAAGGTCAGAAAAAAAATTATGTAAATTTAAAGTAGTAAACACCCAATAGCAGCCGCTTGTCCATCGCGAGCTGATCTCTCATTGGTGCACGGGTGCCATTGTGACATCACGCGCTGAAGCCCCTTCAAGAAAAGGGTTAGAAATGAAAAATTTAAACTTTAATATCTCTCTAGCTTTAAAAAGGTAGCTTCAATTTGAACGAAAGTACTTACAATAGTTGCCCATGTTAATGGTGAATACGGCGGTACAAAAATCGTAGCGCTTTGGTGTACCGTCTGGGAGGAGTAGGGTTTGGCCCCTTCAAGAAAAGTGTTAGAAATGAAAATTTAAACTTTAATATCTCTCTAGCTTTAAAAAGGTAGCTTCAATTTGAACGAAAGTACTTACAATAGTTGCCCAGGTTAATGGTGAATACGGCGGTACAAAAATCGTAGCGCTTTGGTGTACCGTCTGGGAGGAGTAGGGTTTGTAAGTTATGGACAGAAACTTCGGAATCAACTTCGGAATCTTTCGTACATACGGAATCTTCCGTACATACACACGAACCCAGAGTTTTAGTATTATACTAGACCGAGTGGGCCCGTTGGGCCCGTCCTCGTAGGGTTTCCATTGTAACCGGGAGGGGAGGAAAGGGGGAGGGTTGGGGGAGGGAAGGGGGAGGGAGGAGGGGAGGGAGGGGGGAGGGGAGGGGGGGGGAGGGAGAGGGGAGGGAGGGGGGTAGGGGGAGGGAGGGGGGAGAGGGGGGGATGGGAGGGGGGAGGGGTGAAGGGAGGAGGGAAGGGGGGGAGGGAGAGGGGAGGGAGGTGGGTAGGGGGGAGGGAGGGAGGGGGACCTCCCCTTTTCCCAGTACCCCTCTTTCCCCGTTGGGCCCATCCTCGTAGGGTTTCCATTGTAACCGGGAGGAGGGGAGGGCGGGAAGGGGGAGGGAGGGAGGAGGGAGGTGTGGAGGGAGGAGGGGAGGGGAGGGAGGGGGAGGGGAGGAGGGGGAGGGAGGGGGAGGGAGAGGGGAGGGAGGAGGGGATTGAGGGGGACCTCCCCTTTTCCCAGTACTCCTCTTTCCCCGTTGGGCCCGTCCTCGTAGGGTTTCAATTGTAACCGGGAGGGGGGGAGGGAGGGTGGAAGGAGGGGGGAGAAGGATGGAAGGGTGGAGGGAGGGGGGGAGGGATTGGGGAGGGAGGGATGGAGGGAAGGAGGGAGGGGGGAGTTAGGGGGGAGGGGGAGGGAGGGGGAGGGAGTTGGGGAGGGGGAGGAGGGGGGAGGGAGTGGGGATGCAGGTGGGAAGGAGGGGGGATGAAGGGGTTGAGGGGGGAAGGAGGACCTCCCCTTTTCCCAGTACCCCTCTTTCCCCGTTGAGCCCGTCCTCATAGGGTTTCCATTGTAACCGGGAGGGGGGGAGGGAGGGAGGAGGGAGGTGTGGAGGGAGGAGGGGAGGGGGAGGGAGGGGGGAGGGGAGGGGGGAAGGGGAGGGGGAAGGGGGGAGGTTGGAGGGGAGGGAGGGGGATCTCCCCTTTTCCCAGTACCCCTCTTTCCCCGTTGGGCCCGTCCCCGTAGGGTTTCCATTGTAACCGGGAGGGGGGAGGGAGGGTGGAAGGAGGGGGGAGGGGGATGGAAGGGTGGAGGGAGGGGGGAGGGAGTGCGGGAGGGTGGGATGGAGGGAAGGAGGGAGGGGGGGAGTTAGGGGCTGAGTGGTGATGGAGGTTGGGATTGAGGGGGGAGGGAGGGGGGGAGCGAGTGGGGATGGAGGTGGGAAGGAGGGGGGAGGAAGGGGTTGAGGGGGGAAGTGGAACCTCCCCTTTTCCCAGTACCCCTCTTTCCCCCACCACCAAGCCCCCTCCGCAACGACCCCTGTTGTCCCCCTCCCCAGTCCCCATTCTCAGACCCCCCCCCAATTCTCTCTCTCCCCCAGACACACTCTCAGTGCTTTTTTCGAAACACTTGCCCCGGTGGCCCACGACCATAGGGGCCCAATGCTGATCTGTGTATGTTAAGTGACTTGCAATTAAAAAAAATACTTTAAAAAAAGATAAGTGCTTTTTAAGTGCTTGTTTTGAAACATTCGCGGTCGCATAGTGCTTCTCACTGCGATCTGTTAGTGGTGCTTTTCGAAACAATGTAGCACCCATCTCAAACAAGCATTGGGAGGATGGGAGGGAGGGAAGGGGAGGGAGGGAGGAGAGAGGTGTGGAAGGAGGAAGGGAGGGAGGGGGAAGGGGAGGGGGGAACGGGGGAAGGGGGAGGGAGAGGGGAGGGAGGGGGGAGGGGATGGGGGAAGGGGGGAGGGAGGGGGACCTCCCCTTTTCCCAGTACCCCTCTTTCCCCGTTGGGCCCGTCCTCGTAGGGTTTCCATTGTAACCGGGAGGAGGGGAGGGAGGGAGGAGGGAGGTGTGGAGGGAGGAGGGGAGGGGGGAGGGGAGGAGGGGGAGGGAGAGGGTTAGGGGGGAGGGGGAGGGGGGAGGGGAGGGGGGAAGGGGAAGGAGGGGGACCTCCCCTTTTCCCAGTACCCCTCTTTCCCCTTTGGGCCCGTCCCCGTAGGGTTTCCTTTGTAACCAGAAGGGGGGGAGGGAGGGTGGAAGGAGGGGGGAGGGGGAGAGGGTTGGAAGGGTGGAGGGCGGGGGGAGGGATGGAGGGAAGGAGGGAGGGGGGGAGTTAGGGGAGGAGGGGTGAGGGAGGTGGGGAGGGAGTTGGGGAGGAGGGGGGGAGGGAGTGGGGATGGAGGTGGGAAGGAGTGGGGAGGAAGGGGTTGAGGGGGGAAGGGGGGGAGGGAGGGAATAGGGGCCCCATGCTGATCTGTGTATGTTAAGTGACTTGCACAACTTTAAAAAACTGGCAGTTGCTTTTCGCAACAATGTTGCAACTATCCTCACACAAGCATTGTGACGTCACAAGCTGAAGACCTTGAAAAAAAAGGTCAGAAAAAAAAAATCATGTAAATTTAAAACCGAGCTGATCTCTCATTGGTGCACGGGTGCCATTGTGACATCACGCGCTGAAGCCCCTTCAAGAAAAGGGTTAGAAATGAAAATTTAAACTTTAATATCTCTCTAGCTTTAAAAAGGTAGCTTCAATTTGAACGAAAGTACTTACAATAGTTGCCCATGTTAATGGTGAATACGGCGGTACAAAAATCGTAGCGCTTTGGCGTACCGTCAAGGAGGAGTAGGGTTTGTAAGTTAAGCGTCAAGCAAAGACGCTTCGGAATCTTCCGTACATACACACGGAATGTTTGCGTACATACACACGGAATGTTGGACCGCAGAGTTTTAGTAGTATACTAGACCGAGTGGGCCCGTTGGGCCCGTCCTCGTAGGGTTTCCATTGTAACCGGGAGGGGAGGAAAGGGGGAGGGTTGGGGAGGGAAGGGGGAGGGAGGAGGGGAGGGATGGGGGGAGGGGAGGGGGGGAGGGGGGAGGGAGAGGGGAGGGAGGGGGGTAGGGGGGAGGGAGGGGGGAGAGGGGGGGATGGGAGGGGGGAGGGGGGAAGGGAGGAGGGAAGGGGGGGAGGGAGAGGGGAGGGAGGTGGGTAGGGGGGAGGGAGGGAGGGGGACCTCCCCTTTTCCCAGTACCCCTCTTTCCCCGTTGGGCCCGTCCTCGTAGAGTTTCCATTGTAACCGGGAGGAGGGGAGGGCGGGAAGGGGGAGGGAGGGAGGAGGGAGGTGTGGAGGGAGGAGGGGAGGGGAGGGAGGGGGGAGGGGAGGGAGGGGGGTAGGTGGGAGGGGGAGGGAGAGGGGAGGGGGGATGGGGAAGGGGGGAGGGAGGGGGGAGGGAGGGGGGTAGGGGGGAGGGGGAGGGAGGGGGAGGGAGGGGGAGGGAGAGGGGAGGGGGGAGGGGAGGGGGGGAGGGAGGGGGACCTCCCCTTTTCCCAGTACTCCTCTTTCCCCGTTGGGCCCGTCCTCGTAGGGTTTCAATTGTAACCGGGAGGGGGGGAGGGAGGGTGGAAGGAGGGGGGAGAGGGATGGAAGGGTGGAGGGAGGGGGGGAGGGATTGGGGAGGGAGGGGGGAGTTAGGGGGGAGGGGGGAGGGAGTTGGGGAGGGAGGGGGAGGAGGGGGGGAGGGAGTGGGGATGGAGGTGGGAAGGAGGGGGGATGAAGGGGTTGAGGGGGGAAGGGGGACATCCCCTTTTCCCAGTACCCCTCTTTCCCCGTTGGGCCTGTCCTCATAGGGTTTCCATTGTAACCGGGAGGGGGGAGGGAGGGAGGAGGGAGGTGTGGAGGGAGGAGGGGAGGGGGAGGGAGGGGGTGAGGGGAGGGGGGAAGAGGAGGGGGGAAGGGGGGAGGGGGTAGGGGGGAGGGGGTAGGGGGAGGGAGGGGGATCTCCCCTTTTCCCAGTACCCCTCTTTCCCCGTTGGGCTCGTCCCCGTAGGGTTTCCATTGTAACCGGGAGGGGGGAGGGAGGGTGGAAGGAGGGGGGAGGGGGAGAGGGATGGAAGGGTGGAGGGAGGGGGCAGGGAGTGGGGGAGGGTGGGATGGAGGGAAGGAGGGAGGGGGGGAGTTAGGGGCTGAGTGGTGATGGAGGTTGGGATTGAGGGGCCCGTCCCCGTAGGGTTTCCTTTGTAACCAGAAGGGGGGGAGGGAGGGTGGAAGGAGGGGGGAGGGGGAGAGGGATGGAAGGGTGGAGGGAGGGGGGGAAGGATGGAGGGAAGGAGGGAGGGGGGGGAGTTAGGGGAGGAGGGGTGAGGGAGGTGGGGAGGGAGTTGGGGAGGAGGGGGGGAGGGAGTGGGGATGGAGGTGGGAAGGAGTGGGGAGGAAGGGGTTGAGGGGAGGAGGGGGGGAGGGAGGGAATAGGGGCCCCATGCTGATCTGTGTATGTTAAGTGACTCGCACAACTTTAAAAAACTGGCAGTTGCTTTTCGCAACAATGTTGCAACAATCTCACACAAGCATTGTGACGTCACAAGCTGAAGATGTAAATTTAAAACCGAGCTGATCTCTCATTGGTGCACGGGTGCCATTGTGACATCACGCGCTGAAGCCCCTTCAAGAAAAGGGTTAGAAATGAAAATTTATACTTTAATATCTCTCTAGCTTTAAAAAGGTAGCTTCAATTTGAACGAAAGTACTTACAATAGTTGCCCATGTTAATGGTGAATACGGCGGTACAAAAATCGTAGCGCTTTGGTGTACCGTCTGGGAGGAGTAGGGTTTGGCCCCTTCAAGAAAAGTGTTAGAAATGAAAATTTAAACTTTAATATCTCTCTAGCTTTAAAAAGGTAGCTTCAATTTGAACGAAAGTACTCACAACAGTTGCCCATGTTAATGGTGAATACGGCGGTACAAAAATCGTAGCGCTTTGGTGTACCGTCTGGGAGGAGTAGGGTTTGTAATTTATGGACAGAAATCTTCGGAATCTTCCGTATATACATACGGAATCTTCCGTATATACATACGGAATGTTGGACCGCAGAGTTTTAGTATTATATAGACTAGACCGAGTGGGCCCGTTGGGCCCGTCCTCGTAGGGTTTCCATTGTAACTGGGAGGATGGGAGGGAGGGAAGAGGGAGGGAGGGAGGGAGGAGGGAGGTGTGGAGGGAGCAGGGGAGGGTGAGGGAGGGGGGAGGGGAGGGTGGAGTGGAGGGGATAAGGGGGGGAGGGAGGGGGACCTCCCCTTTTCCCAGTACCCCTCTTTCCCCGTTGGGCCCGTCCCCGTAGGGTTTCCATTGTAACGGGGAGGGGGGAGGGGAGGGAGGGGGGTAGGGTGGAGGGGGAGGGAGGGGGAGGGAGAGGGGAGGGGGAAGGGGAAGGGGGAGGGAGGGGGACCTCCCCTTTTCCCAGTACTCCTCTTTCCCCGTTGGGCCCGTCCTCGTAGGGTTTCCATTGTAACCGGGAGGGGGGGAGGGAGGGAGGAGGGAGGTGTGGAGGGAGGTGTGGAGGGAGGAGGGGAGGGAGGGAGGGGAGGGGGAGGGGGGAAGAGGGGTAGGGGGGAGGGGAGGGAGGAGGGGAGGGAGGGGGAACTCCCCTTTTCCCAGTACCCCTCTTTCCCCGTTGGGCCCGTCCCCGTAGGGTTTCCATTGTAACCGGGAGGGGGGGAGGGAGGGTGGAAGGAGGGGGGAGGGGGAGAGGGGTGGAAGGGTGGAGGGATGGGGGGAGGGAGTGGGGGAGGGTCGGATGGAGGGAAGGAGGGAGGGGTGAGTTAGGGGCTGAGTGGTGATGGAGGTTGAGATTGAGGGGGGAGAGAGTGGGGATGGAGGTGGGAAGGAGGGGGGAGGAAGAGGTTGAGGGGGAAGTGGGACCTCCCCTTTCCCCAATACCCCTCTTTCCCCCACCACCAAGCCCCCACCGCAACGACCCCTGTTGTCCCCCTACCCAGTCCCCATTCTCAGACCACCCCCCATTCTCTTGGAATAAAAAAAAATGCTTTAAAAAAAAAAGTGCTTTTTAATTGCTTGTTTTGAAACATTCGCGGTTAAGTGCTGGTTTTGAAACATTCGCGGCTACTTAGTGCTTCTGTCAGTTGCTTTTCGAGGGAGGGAGTAGGGAGGTGTGGAGGGGGGAGGGGAGGGAGGGGGGAGGGGAGGGGGAAGGGGGGAGGGAGAGGGGAGGGAAGGGGGTAGGGGGAGGGGGAGGGAGGGGGGAAGGGGAGGGAGGGGGGAAGGGGAGGGGAGGGAGGGGGGAGGGAGAAGGGAGGGAGGGGGGAGTGAGGGGGAGGGAGGGGAACCTCCCATTTTCCCAGTACCCCTCTTTCCCCATTGGGCCCGTCCTCGTAGGGTTTCCATTGTAACCGGGAGGAGGGGAGGGAGGGAAGGGGGAGGGAGGGAGGAGGGAGGTGTGGAGGGAGGAGGGGAGGGGAGGGGGAGGGGAGGGGGGGAGGGGGGAAGGGGGGAGGAGGGAGGGAGAGGGGAGGGAGGGGGGTAGGGGGGGAAGTAAGGGGGAGGGAGGGGGAGGGGAGGGGGGAAGGGGGAGGGAGGGGAATCTCCCCTTTTCCCAGTACCCCTCTTTCCCCGTTGGGCCCGTCCTCGTAGGGTATCCATTGTAACCGGGAGGAGGGGAGGGAGGGAAGGGGGAGGGAAGGAGGAGGGAGGTGTGGAGGGAGGAGGGGAGGGGAGGGAGGGGGAGGGGAGGGAGGGGAAGGGGGGAGGGGAGGGGGAAGGGGGTAGTGAGGGGGACCTCCCCTTTTCCCAGTACCCCTCTTTCCCCATTGGGCCCGTCCTCGTAGGGTTTCCATTGTAACGGGGAGGAGGGAGGGAGGGTGGAAGGAGGGGGGAGGGGGAGAGGGATGGAAGGGTGGAGGGAGGGGGGAGGGATTGGGGGAGGGTGGGATGGAGGGAAGGAGGGAGGGGGGGAGTTAGGGGCTGAGTGGTGATGGAGGTTGGGATTGAGGGGGGAGAGAGTGGGGATGGAGGTGGGAAGGAGGGGGGAGGAAGAGGTTGAGGGGGAAGTGGGACCTCCCCTTTTCCCAGTACCCCTCTTTCCTCCACCACCAAGCCCCCACCGCAACGACCCCTGTTGTCCCCCTCCCCAGTCCCCATTCTCAGACCCCCCCCATTCTCTTGGAATAAAAAAAAATACTTTAAAAAAAATAAGTGCTTTTTAATTGCTTGTTTTGAAACATTCGCGGTTAAGTGCTTTTTAAAAAAACATTCGCGGTTAAGTGCTGGTTTTGAAACATTCGCGGCTACTTAGTGCTTCTGTCAGTTGCTTTTCGAAACAATGTTGCAACCATCTCACACAAGCATTGGGAGGATGGGAGGGAGGGAAGGGGAGGGAGGGAGGGAAGGGGAGGGAGGGAAGAGGGAGGTGTGGAGGGAGGAGGGGAGGGAGGGGGGAAGGGGAGGGGGGGAAGGGGCGGGAGAGGGGACGGAGGGGGGATGGGATGGGGAAGGGGGGAGGGAGGGGGACCTCCCCTTTTCCCAGTACCCCTCTTTCCCCGTTGGGCCCGTCCTCGTAGGGTTTCCATTGTAACCGGGAGGAGGGGAGGGAGGGAAGGGGGAGGGAGGGAGGAGGGAGGTGTGGAGGGAGGGGAGGGGGAGGGAGGGGGGAGGGGAGGGGGGAAGGGGGGGAAGGGGAGGGAGAGGGGGAGGGAGGGGGGAGGGGGGAAGGGGGGTGAGGGGGGAGGGGGGAGGGAGAGGGGTAGGGGGGGAGGGGAAGGGGAGGGAGGGGGACCTCCCCTTTTCCCAGTACCCCTCTTTCTCCGTTGGGCCCATCCTCGTAGGGTTTCCATTGTAACCGGGAGGAGGGGAGGGAGGGAAGGGGGAGGGAGGGAGGTGTGGAGGGTGGAGGGGGAGGGGGAGGCAGGGGGGAGGGGAGAGGGGAAGGGGGAGGGAGGGGGGGTGGAGGTGGGAAGGAGTGGGGAGGAAGGGGTTGAGGGGGGAAGGGGGGGAGGGAGGGAATAGGGGCCCCATGCTGATCTGTGTATGTTAAGTGACTCGCACAACTTTAAAAAACTGGCAGTTGCTTTTCGCAACAATGTTGCAACATCTCACACAAGCATTGTGACGTCACAAGCTGAAGACCTGGAAAAAAAAGGTCAGAAAAAAAATCATGTAAATTTAAAGTAGTAAACACCCAATAGCAGCTGCTTGTCCATCGCGAGCTGATCTCTCATTGGTGCACGGGTGCCATTGTGACATCACGCGCTGAAGCCCCTTCAAGAAAAGGGTTAGAAATGAAAATTTAAACTTTAATATCTCTCTAGCTTTAAAAAGGTAGCTTCAATTTGAACGAAAGTACTTACAATAGTTGCCCAGGTTAATGGTGAATATGGCGGTACAAAAATCGTAGCGCTTTGGTGTACCTTCAGGGAGGAGTAGGGTTTGTAATTTATGGACAGAAACTCTTCGGAATCTTCCGTACATACACATATACATACGGAATGTTGGACCGCAGAGTTTTAGTAGTATACTAGACCGAGTGGGCCCGTTGGGCCCGTCCTCGTAGGGTTTCCATTGTAACCGGGAGGGGAGGAAAGGGGGAGGGTTGGGGGAGGGAAGGGGGAGGGAGGAGGGGAGGGAGGGGGGGAGGGGAGGGGGAGGGAGAGGGGAGGGAGGGGGGTAGGGGGGACGGAGGGGGGAGAGGGGGGGATGGGAGGGGGGAGGGGAGGGGGGGAGGGAGGAGGGAAGGGGGGAGGGAGACGGGAGGGAGGTGGGTAGGGGGGAGGGAGGGAGGGGGACCTCCCCTTTTCCCAGTACCCCTCTTTCCCCGTTGGGCCCGTCCTCGTAGGGTTTCCATTGCGACCTGGGGAAATTGCTTTTTTCTTTAAAATAAATTGTCTGTTAAATAAATTGTCTGTTAAAAAAAAGAATCTCAATTGGGGGGGACGGTGAGGTGGGGGGGGTTGGAGAGGGGAGGGGTGGGTGAGGAGGGGGGAAAGGGGAGAGGGAGCGCAATTAAAGGCGTGCATTGAGATGTCACACGCTGAGGACGATTAAGCAGGTGGAAAAGGAATTTATTAAAGTTAAAAAAATGCGAATAACTCAAAACATAACAATTTGAACATTAAAGATCTATTTTATTAACTTGTCAGTTTCTCTTTTGCTTGCTTCTTCGTTGATCATCGAGACATTGAGTTCTTTCTTCTTGGGTCTTTTATTGCCTTCTGTTATGCATACTTTCTCGTTGACCCTCAGTTTTTTGTTGTTGCATACCTTGTCCCTCTATGTTATGCTTTCTTTCTCGATGATCCTTCACGTTCAGTTATTTGTTGTTGTTCCTCTTGTTCCCTTCTGCTCCTCACTGTCTGTCGATGTCTCTTTGCGTCGTTCCTTCCTTGACCAAGCTGTGACTTGTTTGCTCCCTCCTCTTGGCATGATCTAGAAAGTATAGAAATATCAGGATGTATATATTTATAATAAATTCTAAATAAAAACCTACTTATTAATGAGCACGTAAATCATTAGATCAAAATGGCAATTTTTTTAAAATTGAAATAAAATAAACCTCAAAAAGGTTCTTTAGTACCTGTCACTTTCTGTTTTGCGCTCGTTATCGTTGATCCTCACACGTTCCGTTATTTATTGTTGCTCCTCTTGTTCCATTCTGTCCCTCACTGCCTTTCGATGTCTCTTCTGCTACTCACTCCCTCTCGATGTCTCCTTGCGTCATTCCTTCCTTGACCATGCTGTGACTTGTTTGCTTCCTCCCCTTGGCATGATCTAAAAAGTATAGAAATATCAGGATGTATATTTTTATCAATTCTAAATAAAAACCTACTTACTAATGAACACGAAAGCATTAGATCAAAATGGCATTTTTCTTCTTGAAATAAAATAAACCTCAAAGAAAAAGTTTCTTTAGTACCTGTCACTTTCTGTTTGCTTTCTTTCTCATTGATCCTCACACGTCCAGTTATTTGTTGTTGCTCCTCTTGTTCCCTTCTGCTCCTCAGTCTTTCGATGTCTCTTTGTGTCGTTCCTTCCTTGACCAAGCTGTGAATTGTTTGCTCCCTCCTCTTGGCATAATCTAAAAAATATAGAAATATTACGATGTATATATTTATAAATTCTAAATAAAAACCTACTTATTAATGAACACAAAATCATTAGATCAAAATGGCAATTTCTTTTTCTTGAAATAAAATAAACCTCAAAAAGGTTCTTTAGTACCTGTCACTTTCTGTTTTGCGTCCGTTCTCGTTGATCCTCACACGTCCCGTTATTTATTGTTGCTCCTCTTGTTCCATTCTGTCCCTCACTGCCTCTCGATGTCTCTTCTGCTACTCACTCCCTTTCGATGTCTCCTCGCGTCGTTCCTTCCTTGACCAAGCTGTGAATTGTTTGCTCCCTCCTCCTGGCACAAAAGCATTAGATCCTCACACGTCCAGTTATTTGTTGTTGCTCCTCTTGTTCCCTTCTGCTCCTCACTGTGTTTCGATGTCTCTTTGTGTCGTTCCTTCCTTGACCAAGCTGTGAATTGTTTGCTCCCTCCTCTTGGCATGATCTCAAAAATATTGAAATATCAATAGACAATAGACAATAGGTGCAGGAGTAGGCCATTCAGCCCTTCGAGCCAGCACCGCCATTCAATGTGATGATGGCTGATCACTCTCAATCAGTACCCGGTTCCTGCCTTCTCCCCATACCCCCTCACTCCGCTATCCTTAAGAGCTCTATCCAGCTCTCTTTAGTACCTGTCACTTTCTGTTTTGCATTCTTTCTCGTTGATCCTCACACGTTCCGTTATCTATTGATGCTCCTCTTGTTCCATTCTGCCACTCACTGCCTCTCGATGTCTCTTCTGCTCCTCACTCCCTTTCGATGTCTCCTCGCGTCGTTCCTTCCTTGACCAAGCTGTGAATTGTTTGCTCCCTCCTCCTGGCATGATCTAGAAAGTATAGAAATATCAGGATGTATATTTTTATAAATTCTAAATAAAAACCTACTTACTAATGAACACGAAAGCATTAGATCAAAATGGCATTTTTTTTTCTTGAAATAAAATAAACCTCTAAGAAAAAGTTTCTTTAGTACCTGTCACTTTCTGTTTGCTTTCTTTCTCATTGATCCTCACACGTTCAGTTATTTGTTGTTGCTCCTCTTGTTCCCTTCTGCTCCTCACTGCCTTTCGATGTCTCTTTGCGTCGTTCCTTCCTTGACCAAGCTGTGAATTGTTTGCTCCCTCCTCTTGGCATAATCTAAAAAATATAGAAATATCACGATGTATATATTTATAAATTCTAAATAAAAACCTACTTATTAATGAACACAAAATCATTAGATCAAAATGGCAATCTCTTTTTCTTGAAATAAAATAAACCTCAAAAAGTTTCTTTAGTACCTGTCACTTTCTGTTTTGCGTTCGTTCTCGTTGATCCTCACACGTTCCGTTATTTATTGTTGCTCCTCTTGTTCCATTCTGTCCCTCACTGCCTCTCGATGTCTCTTCTGCTCCTCACTCCCTTTCGATGTCTCCTCGCGTTGTTCATTCCTTGACCAAGCTGTGAATTGTTTGCTCCCTCCCCTTGGCATGATCTAAAAAGTATAGAAATATCAGGATGTATATTTTTATAAATTCTAAATAAAAACCTACTTACTAATGAACATGAAAGCATTAGCTCAAAACGGCTTTTTTTTTCTTGAAATAAAATAAATCTCAATCAAAAAGGTTTTTTAGTGCCTGTCACTTTCCGTTTTGCGTCTTTCTCGTTGATCCTCACACGTTCCGTCATTTATTGTTGCTCCTCTTGTTCCATTCTGTCCCTCACTGCCTCTCAATGTCTCTTCTGCTACTCACTCCCTTTCGATGTCTCCTCTTGGCATAATCTAAAAAATATAGAAATATCACGATGTATATATTTATAAATTCTAAATAAAAACCTACTTATTAATGAACACGAAATCATTAGATCAAAATGGCAATCTCTTTTTCTTGAAATAAAATAAACCTCAAAAAGGTTCTTTAGTACCTGTCACTTTCTGTTTTGCGCTCGTTATCGTTGATCCTCACACGTTCCGTTATTTATTGTTGCTCCTCTTGTTCCATTCTGTCCCTCACTGCCTTTCGATGTCTCTTCTGCTACTCACTCCCTCTCGATGTCTCCTTGCGTCATTCCTTCCTTGACCATGCTGTGACTTGTTTGCTTCCTCCCCTTGGCATGATCTAAAAAGTATAGAAATATCAGGATGTATATTTTTATCAATTCTAAATAAAAACCTACTTACTAATGAACACGAAAGCATTAGATCAAAATGGCATTTTTCTTCTTGAAATAAAATAAACCTCAAAGAAAAAGTTTCTTTAGTACCTGTCACTTTCTGTTTGCTTTCTTTCTCATTGATCCTCACACGTCCAGTTATTTGTTGTTGCTCCTCTTGTTCCCTTCTGCTCCTCAGTCTTTCGATGTCTCTTTGTGTCGTTCCTTCCTTGACCAAGCTGTGAATTGTTTGCTCCCTCCTCTTGGCATAATCTAAAAAATATAGAAATATTACGATGTATATATTTATAAATTCTAAATAAAAACCTACTTATTAATGAACACAAAATCATTAGATCAAAATGGCAATTTCTTTTTCTTGAAATAAAATAAACCTCAAAAAGGTTCTTTAGTACCTGTCACTTTCTGTTTTGCGTCCGTTCTCGTTGATCCTCACACGTCCCGTTATTTATTGTTGCTCCTCTTGTTCCATTCTGTCCCTCACTGCCTCTCGATGTCTCTTCTGCTACTCACTCCCTTTCGATGTCTCCTCGCGTCGTTCCTTCCTTGACCAAGCTGTGAATTGTTTGCTCCCTCCTCCTGGCACAAAAGCATTAGATCCTCACACGTCCAGTTATTTGTTGTTGCTCCTCTTGTTCCCTTCTGCTCCTCACTGTCTTTCGATGTCTCTTTGTGTCGTTCCTTCCTTGACCAAGCTGTGAATTGTTTGCTCCCTCCTCTTGGCATGATCTCAAAAATATTGAAATATCAATAGACAATAGACAATAGGTGCAGGAGTAGGCCATTCAGCCCTTCGAGCCAGCACCGCCATTCAATGCGATGATGGCTGATCACTCTCAATCAGTACCCCGTTCCTGCCTACTCCCTATACCCCTCGTTCTCCCCATACCCCCTCATTCTAGTCCTCGCTGCTACTCGATGTCTCTTTGCTGTTGGTGACTCAATGCGAACCCAACGGGTCCGCGCCTGTGCAGTTGGGGCCAATTATAGACAATAGACAATTCCAGTGTATACAAGCCCAATCGCTCCAGCCTTTCAACATACGACAGTCCCGCCATTCCGGGAATTAACCTAGTGAACCTACGCTGCACGCCCTCCATAGCAAGAATATCCTTCCTCAATTGATCTAATACTTACGTTAGAAGGACTTTTCCATCTCCAGTGCCCGTCATCCGTGTGTGACGTTACAATGTGAACCCAACGGATCCGCGCCTCTAAAGTCGGTGCCCGTTGATCTACTACTTACGTTAAAAGGCCGCTGGTTCTGTGCGTGACGCTCAACGCCTAATTGGTCCGGGTTCCACGTGGTGCATTCTGATTGGCTCCTGCCGCTCCTCCACACGTGCGGCCGATTAATATGCTCTGACCTCCCGCTCGACGCCTCATTGGTCCAGGTCCCACTTGGGGAGTCATTGCTCAGCGAAGCACGCTTCGAATGACAACATTCTTCGTTGATATCGTATCCTTCAGGAAAACTTTGACATTTTCCCTAGCCTTTCCTCGGCTAAGAGCCACATACAATTGACCATGCTGAAATACCGGTTTCTCCAGGTATATCAACACTTTTTCCATGGTCTGTCCTTGTGCTCTGTGGATTGTCATAGCAAAACACGTCTGAACGGGGAATTGTCTCCGCTGAAAGGGAATGTCTTCGCCTTCTGTCAAAGTAAGCGGTATCCTAGGAATCATCACAATTTCATTTCTGAAGGCTCCAATGGTGATTTTTGCAACGATCAAGTTATTGTGTAGCTGTTCCACAATCATCCTCGTTCCATTGCATAGTCTTGGTGGTGCCAAATTCCTCATTAAAATGATCGGAGATCCCTTTTTCAACTCCAATTTGTGCGGTGGTAATCCAGAGATCTCCACTGAATCGAGGAATTCTGTTGGGAAGTGAGTAGCATCAGTTCCCTCAGTCACAGCATTGAACGAAAGGTATGTCTTCATGATCCCTGGGAAGCATCTGATACATCTAGAATTGATGCTCCTCATAATGTCATTCAGCGGAACCAAGATACAATTGTTAGAGAATAATTCGGCAGGATTGTCGAAGGTGGGATATATAAAATCCATGCAATCCTCCAGTGATCTTCCAGCTAGAACCATGTCTTGTGGGATTTCAATCTCATCGTCTTCATTTTTCAAAATCCTGTCTTCTCCAACATTCAGCAAAAATTGAGAATAGTCGTCTTCTCCATCTCCCAATCGCATATTCCTCTTCAAGTTGAACATGGTGAAAGTCCTCCACAAGTAGGATTTCTTGATGCATGAATTTTCAATATCAGCATCGTTTCCCCTTTTCACAACAGGAAGGAGTTGTCTAAAATCACCACAACAAACGGTAATAATACCGCCAAAAGGCTCATCCTTGGTGCATATATCCCGAAGAGTTCTATCCACGGCTTCGAAGCTCTCCCTCCTAATCATCGGACACTCATCCCAAACAATCAGTCTCACTTGCCTGATCAACTGTGCCGTGTAGGAATTCTTTTCAATGTTGCACATTGTATTCTCGCTCACTTCGATGGGTATCTTGAAGCGAGAATGTGCAGTTCTTCCACCAGGCATCAATGTAGCAGCTATCCCAGAGGATGCTACAGCAAAAGCAACATCACCTTTACCTCTAACTTTGGAGAGGATCAAATTTGTGAGAAATGTCTTTCCCGTTCCTGCTGGGGAATCAATGAAAATCATTGAAGGAACATTCCTATCCAAGCAGCCGCACACATGGTCATACACGACTCTTTGCTCAGCATTCAGCATCGGCTCCTTCTCTGCAACAAACTGCTGTTGTTCAGGCACACTATACTGCAACTCATGCAGCAATTCTGGATTGTCAACAATGTTCATCCTTCCATTTCTTGGTTTGGGCAAATGAAAGTATCCCAGGGTCTTGTTATAATTCGCAAGCTTGTCTTGAATATACAACAGAGCTTGATCATGATGCCTCTCATCAATCATGATATTTTGATGACTGCTTAGTGTCGATTCTTTTTCAAGGAAATTCTCAGACATGGAATTTTTGAAGCGATCCCATAGTTGTCGAGGATTGTTGACCTCGTCGTTCATCAGCAAAACGACAAATAAATCTCTTATTGCACCAGGGAGCTTTGTCTTATCAGCATCTTCCATCGTCTGTCGCAAATGGTCATCATCTTGCAACAAACCTCTTTCTATGCAGACGTCTTTGAATGAAGAAAGAATATGTCCATCATGTGTCCTTAATGAATCAAAGGATACTGGCCCTTTTACGTGATGGAGAAGCAGTCTCAAGTAGTACAGATCACCACATCTTGGAGAAACTGTATACACACGTCCCAGAACGTTGACTTCAAAAAAACCTGGAAAATCCTCCACTATCTTTCCAACCTTCCTTCTTTGCCATTTCTTATTGTTCCACGTGTAAAACCGGGGAACATCAGCGTAATACAAAGTCCGTGCAAATTGATCTCGAGAACACAATTCCATGAATGCAGTTAAAGTTGTTCTCGCGAAATCATCATTTCTAACCCGCTGAACAGCATCGGCTGTGATAACGACTCGTTGTTCTTCTGGTAGATGTACCTGGAGTCGAATGACAGGAGGGTGTCTCTCATGAGTTGTAAATCCAAGGATTGATCCCACTGCTTCTGATGGACCAATGTATCTTCCAGTCAAGTACTGTATAATCTCGTCATCCCTGTTAAGTCCAAAAACTGCTTGATCACTCCCCTTCAAGGTGTACTTGATGACGTATTTGACCGACTTGACAGAGGAGCATATCCCAACATTCAAGTGACATTGGAACAACTTCAAGAGTTGAGCATTATAGGGCACAACCCATTCAGAAGTAATAGGTCGATGCCGGCGTCGTTCTTGATGTCCTTGAAATCCTCCCATATCCAGAGATCTTCTCCTGTACATAGGATATGAATCATCTCCACACCTTGTGCTCTCGATAAATGGCTTCGGGAATCTTTTATTGCATCTTCCATTCTTCCAACACTGAGAGGTGTGTTTGCAGTACGGTCCATGAATCATGTGCTTTAGTACCAATCCATGCAGCTCGGGATCTAACTGCGGGTCTGGTATTTCAGCTTGCACAAATCTGTCAACATCTCGTGGCCGTGGCTTATTCGCTTCGTCAAGCCACAGCAGACAGTGCAAATGAGGCAGTCCTCTCTTCTGATATTCCACAGTCAAGACAAAAGCTATACAATTTCCAAAGAGGCTATCCGGTCCAGTAAGGCACTTGATGAAGAGTTTTCTTTTCAGATCGAAGACCCTTGTAATCAAGTCTGGTCTATCACATGGCTGCTGATTCAAAAAGAGGCCGCGTTGGATCTCGCTCCACTTCGGATTGCAAGTCATCGTAATGAAAAACGAAGCAGTGCCGTACTTCCGAACATACATCATGGCGTCCTGGCATCGTTCCATCATGTATCTCGGTCCACCGACAAATGTTGAGGAGAGGATTATGCGCTTTCCAATGTTATCCAAATCGTCATTATCATTTAAGGCATCCGTCAGGCCTTTGTAAGTTGTTGATCTCAACGATGCTTGATTTAGGCGAATATAATTGAGCCTATCGTTCTCAATCTTAGCAGCCATGTCGACGACATATTGTTGAAAGAGTCGTCCTCCTCTCAAAAGTTGGTTAAATTCATTATCACAATTCATGATCTTATAGGCATAATATCGCATCGCCGTCAACTTCCTGCTGTTACGCATTTTGAGTTGGTAATGCCATCCATCATCTCCAAGCGGAAAGAAAAGAACATATTGAAGACTATCATACGACCTGTGAGACTCTGAAATGATCCGCAGGCCTCCTCCTCTTTCTTTCAAGATAATGTGACGTGATGTTGCCTCAGGTTCATTATTGTTTGGTATTATGACAGCAACTTCATTGGCAATTTGTCTGTTAAATCTCCTTTCATGTTCAAATGGTGGCCGACGATCTGGATCAATGACGATGGATGCCTCTGGTAAATCTCGAATTCTATCCTTTGCCACTTTAATTGAATTAATGTAAGGGTTGTTTAGTCTCATCAAGTTTTCAAGCATCTCAACAATTTCCCTTTGAATACCAGCATCTTGCAGTATACCCATTCGCAATTCAACACTATCTTGAGGGTCCATAAAATAGATCTGCAAGAATTGACTTGGCTGGTCTAGGTCAGGCATCAATGGACCAATGTAATGATGAATCTGCCCTTGAATGATGACTGAAGGACTCCATCCAGGTCTTGGTGGCACAACTTCCTTGGCACCGAATGACGTCATTTGAAAGAGGCAGTTGTATTGTCTAATATTCTTTCTGAACTCTTTTGCTTGTGGTGTGTCAATTGTGTACAATTTCATCAATTCATCAGGTAGTGTGCAGAGAGGAGCAATGTTTACCTTACCCTGCATGCAGCAAAAGTTTGCAGTTTCTCCAGAGAAACGGTACGCTCGACACTGAGGGCAAATCTTGGTCATTTCACCAACATCAGCAGATAGATTTCTCCTTGCGATTTGTACATTTCTTCTTCTTTTCCTGGCCCGCTCTTCAGCCACTCTTCTAGTTCTTTCATCTCCCATCTCTTGTCTCCTTTTGTTTTGCGTGCTCTCAAGTTGATCCTCAACACTCTCAGTCATTTCTTGTTGCATCTCTTGTTCTCTTCTGTGTTGTATTCTTTTTTGGTTATCCCTGAGACGTTCATTTCTTACTTGTCGAGTTTCTTCACTCCTTGTATCTTGTGCTCTCTTTCGGAGATGCTTGAGACGCTCAGTCGTTTCTTGTTGCGTCTCTTCTTCTCTTCTGTGTTGCTTTCTTTTTTGGTTATCCCTGAGACGTTCAGTTCTTACTTGTTGAGTTTCTTCACTCCTTGTATCTTGTGCGCTCTTTCGGAGATGCTTGAGACGCTCAGTCGTTTCTTGTTGCGTCTCTTCTTCTCTTCTGTGTTGCATTCTTTTTTGGTTATCCCTGAGACGTTCAGTTCTTACTTGTCGAGTTTCTTCACTCCTTCTATCTTGTGCTCTCTTTCGGAGATGCTTGAGACGCTCAGTCGTTTCTTGTTGCGTCTCTTGTTCTCTGCTGTGTTGCATTCTTGTTTGCTCATCCCTGAGACGTTTAGTACTCGTTTGTGGCATTTCTTCACTACTACTCTCTTGCGCTCTCTTTCGAAGATGCTCAGTCGTTTTTTGTTGCGTCTCTTCTTCTCTTCTGTGTTGCATTCCTTTTTGGTTATCCCTGAGACGTTTAGTACTCGTTTGTTGCATTTCTTCACTACTACTCTCTTGCGCTCTCTTTCGAAGTCTTTTTTGGCCTTCCTTGAGATGTCCCGTTTTTTCTTGTTGCCTTCTAATTTCTGCCTGTTGACGTCTGCTAATGTTCGTTGACCATCCTGCACCTCGTTTTCTCCCTCTTCTTGGCATGATGTTAAAAACAAACAGATATTGATCAGGTGGGGGGGGGGGTGGGAGTTGAGGGATACAGAGGGTGAGTGAGGAAGGGTGTTAGACCAATGCAGGAGAGGTTTGGGGGACTTTCAAGGAGGGATCAGGGGTGGATGGATTGGGTGAGTGGGTGGGTGAAGGAGGGGGGATAAAGGGGGTTGCGGGGGATGGAGGATAAGAGTGAGAGGTGGGTTGTGGGGGGGGCGGAGAGGATGATAACGGGTTGACGGGGCAATGGAGTGGAGAGTGGGGCTCTTAAAAAAAAATCTGAAACCAATTTAAGTTAATGCAGCACAGGTTTGGGGCAGTTTTAAGGGGGATTGAGGGGGGAAATGGAGTTCGTGAGTGGGGCTCTCAAAAAAATCCTAAACACAATTTCAGCTAATGCAGGAGGTTTAGGGGAGTTTTATGGGGGGTGGGTGGGGGGGAATGGGGTGCGTGAATGGAAGGATGGAGTGGTTGAGTAAGGGGAGGGTGTTAGACCAATGCAGTGGAGGTTTGGGGGAGTTTTAAACGGGGTTCAGGGGGAATGAATTGGGTGAATGGGGTGGAGGAGGGGGGATAAGGGGGCTGAGGGAGATGGGAGTGTGTGATTGGAGGATAAGGGGAATTGATTTGGGTTGTGGGGGGGGTGATAAGTGGGGTTGAGGGGGGAATGGAGTGCGTGACTGGAGCTCTGTAAAATCTTAAACACAATCTCAGTTAATGCGGCAGAGGTTTGGGGGAGTTATAAGGGGTTTCAGGTGGGAATGCAGTGTGTGAGTGGTGGAGGGAGGGGGGGGTGGAGTGGCTGAGTGTTAGACCAATGCAGTAGAGGTTTGGGGGAGTTTCAAAGGGGGTTCAGGGGGGATGAATTGGGTGAATAGAGGGGGGGATAAGGGGGCTGAGGGGGATGGAGTGGATGAGAAGAGGATAAGGGGGGATGAGGTGGGTTGTGCGGGGGATGATAAGTGGGATTGAGGGTGTGTGGATGGAGTGGGATTGTGGGGCTATTAAAAAAAATCTGAGACCAATTTAAGTAAATGCAGCACAGGTTTGGGGGAGTTTTAAGGGAGATTGAAGGGGGTATGGAGTGCCTGAGTGGGGCTCTCAAATGCAGGTTTGGGGGAGTTAAGGGGGTTTCAGGTGGGAATGGAGTGTGTGAGTGGGGGAGAGGGGGGATGGAGTGGCTGTGTTAGACCAATGCAGTAGCGGTTTGGGGAAGTTTTAAGGGAGATTGAAGGGGGTATGGAGTGCCTGAGTGGGGCTCTCAAATGCAGGTTTGGGGGAGTTAAGGGGGTTTCAGGTGGGAATGGAGTGTGTGAGTGGGGGAGAGGGGGGATGGAGTGGCTGTGTTAGACCAATGCAGTAGCGGTTTGGGGGAGTTTCAAAGGGAGTTCAGCAGCGATGAAATGGGTGAATGGAGTGTGGAAGAGGGGGGGATAAGGGGGCTGGAGTGGGTGAGAAGAGGATAAGGGGGCTGAGGTGGGTTATGGAGGGGATGATAAGTGGGGTTGAGGGGGGTGTGGATGGAGTGGGTGAGTGGGGCTCTTAAAAAACCCTGAAACCAATTTAAGTTAATGCAGCACAGGTTTGGGGGAGTTTTAAGGGAGATTGAAGGGGGAATGGAGTGCGTAAGTGGGGCTCTTAAAAAAATCTGAGACCAATTTAAGTTAATGCAGCACAGGTTTGGGGGAGTTTTAAGGGGGATTGAAGAGCATGAGTGGGGCTCTCAAAAAAATCCTAAACACAATTTCAGTTAATGCAGGAGAGGTTTGGGGGAGTTTTATGGGGGGGTGGGTGGGGGGGAATGGGGTGCGTGAGTGGAAGGATGGAGTGGTTGAGTAAGGGGAGGGTGTTAGACCAATGCAGTGGAGGTTTGGGGGAGTTTTAAAGGGGGTTCAGGGGGAATGAATTGGGTGAATGGGGTGGAGGAGGGGGGTATAAGGGGGCTGGAGTGGGTGAGGGGAGGATAAGAGGGTTGAGGTGGGTTGCAGGGGGGATGGTAAGTGGGGTTGAGGGGGGTGTGGATGGAGTGGGGCTCTTAAACAAAAAACTGAATCCAATTTAAATTAATGCAGCACAGGTTTGGGGAGTTTTAAGGGGGATTGAAGGGGGAATGGAGTGCGTGAATGGGGCTCTGAAGAAAGATTTGGGGGAGTTTTAAGCGGGGGGGGGTTGAGGTGGGAATTGAGTGCCTGAGTGAGGGGGATGGGGTGGCTGCGTAAGGGGAGGTGTTAGACCAATACAGTCGAGCTTTGGGGGAGTTTTAAAGGGGGTTCAGGGGGAATGGAATGGGAGATGGAGAGAGGATAAGGAGGATAGTGGGTGAGGGGAGGATAAGAGGGTTGAGGTGGGTTGCAGGGGGGATGATTAGTGGGGTTGAGGGAGTATGGATGGAGTAGGTGAGTGGGGCTCTGAAAAAAATCCTAAACACAATTTCAGTTAATATAGGAGAGGTTTGCGGGAGTTTTAAGGGCGGGGGGGTTAGGTGGGAATGGAGTGCCTGAGTGAAGGGGGTTGAGGTGGGAATGGAGTGGCTGAGTAAGAGGAGGGTGTTAGACCAATGCAGTGAAGGTTTGGGGGAGTTTTAAAGGGGGCTCAGGGGGGATGAATTGGGTGAGTGGAGGGGGGGATAAGGGGGCTGAGGAGGTTGGAGTGGGTGAGGGGACGATAAGGCAGGTTGAGGTGGGTTGTGGGATGATAAGTGGGGTTGAGGGGGTGTGAATGGAGTGGGTCTCTTACAAACACCTGAAACCAATTTAAGTTAATGCAGCACAGGCTTGTGGGAGTTTTAAAGGGGATTGATGGTGGAATGGAGTGCAAGAGTGGGGCTCTGAAAAAACCCTAAACAAAATTTCAGTTAATCCAGGAGAGGTTTGGGGGAGTGTTAACGGGAGATTGAGGTGGGAATGGAGTGCGTGAGTGGGGATGGAGTGGCTGAGTGTGGGGAGGGTTTTAGACCAATGCAGTAGAGGTTTTTTGGGGAGTTTTAAAGGGGGTTCGGGGGAATGAATGTGGGGAGGTGGAGGGGGGATTGAGAGAGTGAGTTGAGTTCTCAAATGAAACAAATCTAAATGAGGAAAAATGAAATTATTTTTATGTTTAAAAAACAAAGTGTTTTTTTCTTTAAATCGTTTTTTAAAGTGAAATAATCCTATGAAAACGTCCTTTTTTGACAAAAAAGAAATCAATGCTTTTTGAAATGAAGCGTTTTTCTTTGAAAATGAAAAGAATATAAATGAAGGCGACGTTTTATTTTACTCCCTCACGTGGTACACCAACCAATGGGGCGTCGAGTGCGAAGTGGGAGCTGAACAGAAAAAGGCAACGTTCACTCACTAAAAAACCCTCCCCGAAGTATGAAATAGAAATAAAACAATCGGAAATGAGGAAAAATGAAATGCAAGTAATGTTAAAAAGACAAAAAAAATTTAGAGCACAAAACGGCAAACCTCCCTAACTAAAGAAAGCCTCCCCTAGGTAAAAACTAAAAAGAAACGAAAGTAAATAAGGTAAAATGAAATGGACTTTATGTTTAAACAAAGCGATTTGCTTTAAATAAAATATCAATGGAAATGAAGCTTATCTTGTATTGCACAGCAGCAGCCAAAGCTCGACGTCTCAGCACGAACCAGACAGTTCAGCAGCAGCGAGAGCTTTCAGGGGGACACGCCCTGTCGTACAAATAAGAGCGTCGGCGATCCTCTCACGTGGGGGGGGGGGGGTGAGCGGGGGAGCGCATTAGTGAAAGGTCCGGGGGGGGGGGCGGGGGAGCGCATTAGTGAAAGGTCCGGGGGGAGCGCATTAGTAGAGGTTTGGGGGAGTTTCAAAGGGGGTTCAGGGGGGATGAATTGGGTGAATGGAGGGTAGAAGAGAGGGGGGGTAATGGGGCTGGGGGATGGAGTGGGTGAGAAGAGGATAAGGGGGTGGGTTGTGGGGGGGATGATAAGGAGTTGAGGGGGTGTGAATGGAGTGGGTGAGTGGGGCTTGTAAAAAAAAAACCTGAAACCAATTTAAGTTAATGCAGCACAGGTTTGGGGGAGTTTTAAGGGGGATGAAGGGGGGAATGGAGTGCGTGAGTGGGGCTCTGAAGAAAAATCCTAAACACAAACAATTTCAGTTAATGCAGGAACGGTTTGGGGGAGTTTTAAGGGGGGGTTGAGGTGGGAATGGAGTGCCTGAGTGAGGGGGGTTTGAGGTGGGAAAGGAGTGCCTGAGTGAGGGGGGGTTGAGGTGGGTATGGAGTGGCTGAGTACGGGGAGGGTGTTAGACCAAAGCAGTGGAGGTTTGGGGGATCTGTGTATGTTAAGTGACTTGCAATAAAAAAAACTACTTGAAAACAGTGCTGTTTAAAGCGCTGTTTAAGTGCTGTTTTTGCTACATTCGCGGTTACTTAGTGCTTCTCACGACCTTGAAAAAAAAAGGTCAGAAAAAAAAATGTGGATTTAAAACCTCTGGTAAGATTAAACACTCAATAGCAGCTGCTTGTCCATTGTGACGTCACACGCTGAATACAGCGGGGGGGAGGGGAGGGGGGTCAGCTCGAGCTCATCTCACAGGAGCATTGTGACGTCACAAGCTGAAGACCTTGAAAAAAAAGGTCAGAAAAAAAATCATGTAAATTTAAAACCTCTGTAAAGAGTAAACACCAGCTGCTTGTCCATCGCGAGCTGATCTCTCATTGGTGCACGGGTGCCATTGTGACATCACGCGCTGAAGCCCCTTCAAGAAAAGGGTTAGAAATGAAAATTAAACTTTAATATCTCTCTAGCTTTAAAAAGGTAGCTTCAATTTGAACGAAAATACTTACAATAGTTGCCCATGTTAATGGTGAATATGGCGGTACAAAAATCGTAGCGCTTTGGTGTACCGTCAGGGAGGAGTAGGGTTTGTAAGTTATGGACAGAAACTCTTCGGAATCTTTGCGTACATACACATATACATCCATACATACGGAATGTTGGACCGCAGAGTTTTAGTAGTATATAGATAGACTAGACCGAGTGGGCCCGTTGGGCCCGTCCTCGTAGGGTTTCCATTGTAACCGGGAGGGGAGGAAAGGGGGAGGGTTGGGGAAGGGAAGGGGGAGGGAGGAGGGGAGGGAGGGGGGGAGGGGAGGGGGAGGGAGAGGGGAGGGAGGGGGGGAGGGGGAGGGAGGGGGAGAGGGGGGGATGGGAGGGGGGAGGGGAGGGGGGGTAGGGAGGAGGGAAGGGGGGGAGGGAGAGGGGAGGGAGGTGGGTAGGGGGGAGGGAGGGAGGGGGACCTCCCCTTTTCCCAGTACCCCTCTTTCCCCGTTGGGCCCGTCCTCGTAGGGTTTCCATTGTAACCGGGAGGAGGGGAGGGCGGGAAGGGGGAGGGAGGGAGGAGGGAGGTGTGGAGGGAGGAGGGGAGGGGAGGGAGGGGGGAGGGGGAGGGGGAAGGGGGGAAGGGGGAGGGAGAGGGGAGGGAGGGGGGATGGGATGGGGGAAGGGGCGAGGGAGGGGGGAGGGAGGGGGACCTCCCCTTTTCCCAGTACTCCTCTTTCCCCGTTGGGCCCGTCCTCGTAGGGTTTCAATTGTAACCGGGAGGGGGGGAGGGAGGGTGGAAGGAGGGGGGAGAGGGATGGAAGGGTGGAGGGAGGGAAGGAGGGATTGGGGAGGGAGGGATGGAGGGAGGGGGGAGTTAGGGGGGAGGGGGGAGGGAGGGGGGAGGGAGTTGGGGAGGGAGGGGGAGGAGGGGGGGACGGAGTGGGGCTGGAGGTGGGAAGGAGGGGGGATGAAGGGGTTGAGGGGGGAAGGGGGACCTCCCCTTTTCCCAGTACCCCTCTTTCCCCGTTGGGCCCGTCCTCATAGGGTTTCCATTGTAACCGGGAGGGGGGGAGGGAGGGAGGAGGGAGGTGTGGAGGGAGGTGTGGAGGGAGGAGGGGAGGGGGAGGGAGGGGGGAGGGGGTAGGGGGGAGGGGAGGGAGGGGGACCTCCCCTTTTCCCAGTACCCCTCTTTCCCCGTTGGGCCCGTCCCCGTAGGGTTTCTATTGTAACCGGGAGGGGGGAGGGAGGGTGGAAGGAGGGGGGAGGGGGAGTGGGATGGAAGGGTGGATGGATTGGGGGAGGGAGGGATGGAGGGGGGAGTTAGGGGGGAGGTTTGAGGGAGGTGGGGAGGGAGGGGAGGGAGTTGGGGAGGGAGGGGAGGAGGGGGGGAGGGAGTGGGGATGGAGGTGGGAAGGAAGGGGTTGAGGGGTGAAGGGGGACCTCCCATTTTCCCAGTACCCCTCTTTCCCCCACCACCAAGCCCCCTCCGCAACGACCCCTGTTGTCCCCCTCCCCAGTCCCCATTCTCAGACCCCACCCCCATTCTCTCTCTCCCCCAGACACACTCCAAATGCTGTTTCGCAACACTTGCCCCGGTGGCCCACGAGCATAGAGGCCCCATGTTGATCTGTGTATGTTAAGTGACTTGCAATAAAAAAGACTACTTGAAAACAGTGGTTTAAAGTGGTTTAAAGTGCTGTTTTTGCTACATTCGCGGTCATTTAGTGCTTCTCACGACCACGGTCATTTAGTGCTTCTCACTGCGATCTGTTAGTGGTGCTTTTCGAAACAATGTAGCACCCATCTCAAACAAGCATTGGGAGGATGGGAGGGAGGGAAGGGGAGGGAGGGAGGAGAGAGGTGTGGAGGGAGGAGGGGAGGGAGGGGGAAGGGGAGGGGGGAACGGGGGGAAGGGGGAGGGAGAGGGGAGGGAGGGGGGATGGGATGGGGGAAGGGGGGAGGGAGGGGGACCTCCCCTTTTCCCAGTACCCCTCTTTCCCCGTTGGGCCCGTCCTCGTAGGGTTTCCATTGTAACCGGGAGGAGGGGAGGGAGGGAGGAGGGAGGTGTGGAGGGAGGAGGGGAGGGGGGGAGGGGAGGGGGGAAGGGGGAGGGAGAGGGTTAGGGGGGAGGGGGATGGGGGAGGGGGTAAGGGGAGGGAGGGGGACCTCCCCTTTTCCCAGTACCCCTCTTTCCCCGTTGGGCCCGTCCCCGTAGGGTTTCCTTTGTAACCAGAAGGGGGGAGGGAGGGTGGAAGGAGGGGGGAGGGGGAGAGGGATGGAAGGGTGGAGGGAGGGGGGGAAGGATGGAGGGAAGGAGGGAGGGGGGGGAGTTAGGGGAGGAGGGGTGAGGGAGGTGGGGAGGGAGTTGGGGAGGAGGGGGGGAGGGAGTGGGGATGGAGGTGGGAAGGAGTGGGGAGGAAGGGGTTGAGGGGGGAAGGGGGGAGAGGGAGGGAATAGGGGCCCCATGCTGATCTGTGTATGTTAAGTGACTCGCACAACTTTAAAAAACTGGCAGTTGCTTTTCGCAACAATGTTGCAAACCATCTCACACAAGCATTGTGACGTCACAAGCTGAAGACCTTGAAAAAAAAAGGTCAGAAAAAAAATTATGTAAATTTAAAACCGAGCTGATCTCTCATTGGTGCACGGGTGCCATTGTGACATCACGCGCTGAAGCCCCTTCAAGAAAAGGGTTAGAAATGAGAAATTTTAACTTTAATATCTCTCTAGCTTTAAAAAGGTAGCTTCAATTTGAACGAAAGTACTTACAATAGTTGCCCATGTTAATGGTGAATATGGCGGTACAAAAATCGTAGCGCTTTGGTGTACCGTCTGGGAGGAGTAGGGTTTGTAAGTTATGGACAGAAATCTTCGGAATCTTCCGTACATACACACGGAATGTTTGCGTACATACACACGGAATGTTGGACCGCAGAGTTTTAGTAGTATACTAGACCGAGTGGGCCCGTTGGGCCCGTCCTCGTAGGGTTTCCATTGTAACCGGGAGGGGAGGAAAGGGGGAGGGTTGGGGGAGGGAAGGGGGAGGGAGGAGGGGAGGGAGGGGGGGAGGGGAGGGGGGGAGGGAGAGGGGAGGGAGGGGGGTAGGGGGGAGGGAGGGGGGAGAGGGGGGGATGGGAGGGGGGAGGGGGAGGGGGGAAGGGAGGAGGGAAGGGGGGGAGGGAGAGGGGAGGGAGGTGGGTAGGGGGGAGGGAGGGAGGGAGGGGGACCTCCCCTTTTCCCAGTACCCCTCTTTCCCCGTTGGGCCCGTCCTCGTAGGGTTTCCATTGTAACCGGGAGGAGGGGAGGGCGGGAAGGGGGAGGGAGGGAGGAGGGAGGTGTGGAGAGAGGAGGGGAGGGGAGGGAGGGGGGAGGGGAGGGAGGGGGTTAGGGGGGAGGGGGAGGGAGGGGGAGGGAGAGGGGATGGGGGAGGGGAGGGGGAAGGGGGGAGGGAGGGGGACCTCCCCTTTTCCCAGTACTCCTCTTTCCCCGTTGGGCCCGTCCTCGTAGGGTTTCCATTGTAACCGGGAGGGGGGGAGGGAGGGAGGAGGGAGGTGTGGAGGGAGGTGTGGAGGGAGGAGGGGAGGGGGAGGGAGGGGGGAGGGGAGGGGGAGGGGGGGAAGAGGGGTAGGGGGGAGGGGAGGGAGGAGGGGAGGGAGGGGAACTCCCCTTTTCCCAGTACCCCTCTTTCCCCGTTGGGCCCGTCCCCGTAGGGTTTCCATTGTAACCGGGAGGGGGGGAGGGAGGGTGGAAGGAAGGGGAGAGGGGTGGAAGGGTGGAGGGAGGGGGGGAGGGAGTGGGGGAGGGTCGGATGGAGGGAAGGAGGGAGGGGTGAGTTAGGGGCTGAGTGGTGATGGAGGTTGGGATTGAGGGGGGAGAGAGTGGGGATGGAGGTGGGAAGGAGGGGGGAGGAAGAGGTTGAGGGGGAAGTGGGACCTCCCCTTTTCCCAGTACCCCTCTTTCTCCCACCACCAAGCCCCCACCGCAACGACCCCTGTTGTCCCCCTCCCCAGTCCCCATTCTCAGACCCCCCCCCATTCTCTTGGAATAAAAAAAAATACTTTTAAAAAAAAAGTGCTTTTTAATTGCTTGTTTTGAAACATTCGCGGTTAAGTGCTTTTTTAAAAAACATTCGCGGTTAAGTGCTGGTTTTGAAACATTCGCGGCTACTTAGTGCTTCTGTCAGTTGCTTTTCGAGGGAGGGAGTAGGGAGGTGTGGAGGGGGGAGGGGAGGGGGAGGGAGGGGGGAGGGGAGGGGGGAAGGGGGGGAGGGAGAGGGGAGGGAAGGGGGTAGGGGGGAGGGGGAGGGAGGGGGGAGGGGGGAAGGGGAGGGAGGGGGGAAGGGGAGGGGGAGGGAGGGGGGGAGGGAGAAGGGAGGGAGGGGGGAGTGAGGGGGGAGGGAGGGGAACCTCCCATTTTCCCAGTACCCCTCTTTCCCCATTGGGCCCGTCCTCGTAGGGTTTCCATTGTAACCGGGAGGAGGGGAGGGAGGGTGGAAGGAGGGGGGAGGGGGAGAGGGATCGAATGGTGGAGGGAGGGGGGAGGGAGTGGGGGAGGGTGGGATGGAGGGAAGGAGGGAGGGGGGGAGTTAGGGGCTGAGTGGTGAAGGAGGTTGGGATTGAGGGGGGAGGGAGGGGGGAGGGAGTGGGGATGGAGGTGGGAAGGAGGGGGGAGGAAGGGGTTGAGGGGGGAAGTGGGACCTCCCTTTTTCCCAGTACCCCTCTTTCCCCCACCACCAAGCCCCTCCGCAACGACCCCTGTTGTCCCCCTCCCCAGTCCCCATTCTCAGACCCCCCCCCCCCCATTCTCTCTCTCCCCCAGACACACTCTCAGTGCTTTTTTCGAAACACTTGCCCCGGTGGCCCACGAGCATAGGGGCCCAATGCTGATCTGTGTATGTTAAGTGACTTGCAATAAAAAAAAATAATTTAAAAAAAGATAAGTGCTTTTTAAGTGCTTGTTTTGAAACATTCACGGTCACATAGTGCTTCTCACTGCGATCTGTTAGTGGTGCTTTTCGAAACAATGTAGCACCCATCTCAAACAAGCATTGGGAGGATGGGAGGGAGGGAAGGGGAGGGAGGGAGGAGAGAGGTGTGGAGGGAGGGGGGAAGGGGAGGGGGATCGGGGGGGAGGGAGAGGGGAGGGAGGGGGGATGGGATGGGGGAAGGGGGGAGGGAGGGGGACCTCCCCTTTTCCCAGTACCCCTCTTTCCCCGTTGGGCCCGTCCTCGTAGTGTTTCCATTGTAACCGGGAGGATGGGAGGGAGGGAGGAGGAGGTGTGGAGGGAGGAGGGGAGGGGGGGAGGGGAGGGGGAGGGAGAGGGTTAGGGGGGAGGGGGAGGGGGAGGGGAGGGGGGAAGGGGAGGGAGGGGGACCTCCCCTTTTCCCAGTACCCCTCTTTCCCCGTTGGGCCCGTCCCCGTAGGGTTTCCTTTGTAACCAGAAGGGGGAGAGGGAGGGTGGAAGGAGGGGGGAGGGGGAGAGGGATGGAAGGGTGGAGGGAGGGGGGGAGGATGGAGGGAAGGAGGGAGGGGGGGGAGTTAGGGGAGGAGGGGTGAGGGAGGTGGGGAGGGAGTTGGGGAGGAGGGGGGGAGGGAGTGGGGATGGAGGTGGGAAGGAGTGGGGAGGAAGGGTTTGAGGGGGGAAGGGGGGGAGGGAGGGAATAGGGGCCCCATGCTGATCTGTGTATGTTAAGTGACTTGCACAACTTTAAAAAACTGGCAGTTGCTTTTCGCAACAATGTTGCAACAATCTCACACAAGCATTGTGACGTCACAAGCTGAAGATGTAAATTTAAAACCGAGCTGATCTCTCATTGGTGCACGGGTGCCATTGTGACATCACGCACTGAAGCCCCTTCAAGAAAAGGGTTAGAAATGAAAATTTATACTTTAATATCTCTCTAGCTTTAAAAAGGTAGCTTCAATTTGAACGAAAGTACTTACAATAGTTGCCCATGTTAATGGTGAATACGGCGGTACAAAAATCGTAGCGCTTTGGTGTACCGTCTGGGAGGAGTAGGGTTTGGCCCCTTCAAGAAAAGTGTTAGAAATGAAAATTTAAACTTTAATATCTCTCTAGCTTTAAAAAGGTAGCTTCAATTTGAACGAAAGTACTTACAAATAGTTGCCCATGTTAATGGTGAATACGGCGGTACAAAAATCGTAGCGCTTTGGTGTACCGTCTTGGAGGAGTAGGGTTTGTAAGTTATGGACAGAAATCTTCGGAATCTTCCGTATATACACACGGAATCTTCCGTATATACATACGGAATGTTGGACCGCAGAGTTTTAGTAGTATACTAGACCAAGTGGGCCCGTTGGGCCCGTCCTCGTAGGGTTTCCATTGTAACCGGGAGGCGGGGAGGGAGGGGGAGGGGGACCACCTGTTTTCCCAGTACCCCTCTTTACCCGTTGTGGAATGGGAGGGGGGAGGGGAGGGGGGAGGGAGAGGGGAGGGAGGGGGTAGGGGGGAGGGAGGGGGAGGGAGGGAGGGGAGGGGGGGAGGGGGGAAGGGGAGAGGGAAGGGGGGAGGGAGGAGGACCTCCCCTTTTCCCAGTACCCCTCTTTCCCCGTTGTGCCCGTCCTTGTAGGGTTTCCATTGTAACCGGGAGGAGGGGAGGGAGGGAGGGAGGGAGGAGGGAGGAGGGGAGGGAGGGGGGGAAGGGGAGGGCGGAAAGGGGGGAGGGGGAGGGTTGAAAGAGCATCCCTCTCCCCATCAGAACTGCCTCCTCCATCGACTCCTTTAAGTCCAGGCTCAAAACCTATTTCTACTCCCTAGCTTTTGAGGCTAATTGAGGAGGTACTGTGAACTGTTTGGGAGGGGAGGGGGGAAGGGGGGAAGGAGGGGGACCTCCCCTTTTCCCAGTTCCCCTCTTTCCCCGTTGGGCCTGTCCTCGTAGGGTTTCCATTGTAACCGGGAGGACGGGAGGGAGGGAAGGGGGAGGGAGGGAGGAGGGAGGTGTGGAGGGAGGAGGGAGGTGTGGAGGGAGATGGGGAAGGAGGGGGGAGGGGAGGGGGTAGGGGGAGGGAGAGGGGAGGGAGGGAGGGGGGGTAGGGGGAGGGAGGGGGAGGGGAGGGGGGGAGGAGGGGGACCTCCCCTTTACCCAGTACCCCTCTTTCCCCGTTGGGCCCGTCCTCGTAGGGTTTCCATTGTAACCGGGAGGAGGGGAGGGAGGGAAGGGGGAGGGAGGGAGGAGGGAGGTGTGGAGGGAGGAGGGGAGGGGGAGGGAGGGGGGGAGGGGAGGGGGGAATGGGGGAGTGAGGGGGTAGGGGGAGGGAGGGGGGAGGGAGGGGGAGAGGGGAGGGGGGTAGGGGGGAGGGGGAGGGAGGGGGAAGGGAGGAGGGAGGGGGCTCTCCCCTTTTCCCAGTACCCCACTTTCCCCGTTGGGCCCGTCCTCGTAGGGATTCCATTGTAACCGGGAGGAGGGGAGGGAGGGAAGGGGGAGGGAGGGAGGAGGGAGGAGGGGAGGGAGGGGGGGAAGGGGAGGGCGGAAAGGGGGGGAGAGGGGAGGGGGGAGGGGGGAGGGAGAGAGGGGGAGGGTGGAAAGAGCATCCCTCTCCCCATCAGAACTGCCCCCTCCATCGACTCCTTTAAGTCCAGGCTCAAAACCTATTTCTACTCCCTAGCGTCTGAGGCTCATTGAGGAGGCGCTGTGAACTGTTTGCGTGCCACTGTATGTTTCATTTTTTTCCTTAGTACCTAATCAGATGTACAGCACTTTGGTCAACGTGGGTTGTTTTTAAATGTGCTATACAAATAAAATGGACTTGACTTGACAGCTCTTCGCAACAATGTAGCACAGGGGCATTGTGACGTCACACGCTGAATACCGCTGGGGGGGGAAGGGGGGTCAGCTCGAGTTCATCTCACAGGGGCATTGTGACATCACAATGAAGAATAAATCCGCACCGCAGCGCCCCCCTTCTGTCAAAACTTCGATAAATCAGGGGGGGCAGCACTTTTAAACCTCTGTAACTTCAAAAATATGCGTCCGAATTAAATAAAAATATCATTTTCCAGCAGCGAACCGCATGCTGATTAAGGCGGTTCAAAAATCGTGGCGCTACGGTTCACCGTTTTGCCGGAATTGCCTTCAGCCTCATCAGTGGAATATACATACAAACTCCGCTTCAAGATCTGAGTTTTAGTAGTATACTAGACCAAGTGGGCCCGTTGGGCCCGTCCTCGTAGGGTTTCCATTGTAACCGGGAGGCGGGGAGGGAGGGGGGAGGGAGGGGGGAGGGGGACCACCTGTTTTCCCAGTACCCCTCTTTCCCCGTTGTGGGATGGGAGGGGGGAGGGGAGGGGAGGGGGAGGGAGAGGGGAGGGAGGGGGTAGGGGGAGGGAGGGGAGGGAGGGGAGGGGGGAAGGGGGAGGGGGGAGGGAAGGGGGGGGAGGGAGGAGGACCTCCCCTTTTCCCAGTACCCCTCTTTCCCCGTTGTGCCCGTCCTTGTAGGGTTTCCATTGTAACCGGGAGGCGGGGAGGGAGGGGGGAGGGAGGGAGGAGTGGAGGGAGGAGGGGAGGGGGAGGGAGGGGGGAGGGGAGGGGGAGGAGAGGGGGGAAAGGGGGATGGAGAGGGGAGGGAAGGGGGTAGGGGTGGAGGGGGGAGGGAGGGGGGAGGGGGACCACCTGTTTTCCCAGTACCCCTCTTTCCCCGTTGTGCCCGTCCTCGTAGGGTTTCCATTGTAACCGGGAGGCGGGGAGGGAGGGGGAGGGAGGGAGGAGGGAGGTGTGGAGGTAGGAGGGGAGGGAAAGGGGGGGAGGGGAGGGGGGAAGGGGGGAGGTGGAGGGAGGGGGGAGGGAGGGGGAAGGGGGGAGGATGGGGGAACTCCCCTTTTCCCAGTACCCCTCTTTCCCCGTTGGGCCCGTCCTCGTAGGGTTTCCATTGTAACCGGGAGGAGGGGAGGGTGGGAAGGGGGAGGGAGGGAGGTGTGGAGGGAGGAGGGGAGGTACCACGTAAAGACCCAACCAATCGGGCGCTAACAGGGAGGGTGAAACCCAATGAAAAAAACCGCGTTTTTACTTTAAAATAAGTTCTTTGTTGAAAAGGAAATAAACTTATCTATAGAGCAGCAGCTTTTTTAAAATAAATAAAATCAAACTTAATGAAAATCACATTCCTCATTTTAAATAAATGTCTTTGTTATAAATGAAATCAAACAGCGGGAGAGGCGACGGCGACTACACTTCCGCTTCGGGGAGAGGAGGGGGGAGAGGAGGGGGGGAGAGGAGGGGGGGAGAGGAGAGGGGGGAGATGAGAGGGGGGAGGGGAGAGGGGCGAGAGGAGAGGGGGGAGAGGAGAGGGGAGAGGAGAGGGAGAGGGGGGAGAGGAGAGGAGAGGGGGAGAGGAGAGGAGAGGGGGGGAGAGGAGAGGAGAGGGGGGGAGAGGAGAGGGGGGAGAGGAGAGGAGAGGGGGGAGATGAGAGGAGAGGGGGGGAGAGGAGAGGGAGAGGGGGGAGAGGAGAGGAGAGGGGGGAGAGGAGAGGAGAGGGGGGAGAGGAGAGGAGAGGGGGGAGAGGAGAGGAGAGGAGATGGGGGAGAGGAGAGGAGAGGGGGGAGAGGAGAGGAGAGGGGGGAGAGGAGAGGAGAGGGGGGAGAGGAGAGGAGAGGGGGGGAGAGGAGAGGAGAGGGGGGGAGAGAGGAGAGGGGCCTATTTTACTTTAAAATAAACAGCATCCTTTGTTGAAAAAGAAATTAAACTTATCTATAGAGCAGCAGCTTATGTCTTTGTTATAAATGAAATTAAACTTATGTGAAATAAATGTTCTTTTGTTAAAAAAGAAAGTAAACTTATCTATGAAATCTCTGTCTTTTATCTTTTTTTTTAAATAAAATTAAATGCAATGGAAATCTCGTACCGTTTAAAATAAAAGTAATTTTTCTGTTGGAAATGATAAGAAACTTATCTATAAATATTCTTTCTGTATTTCAATTAAACTGCCCTCCTAAGCGATGCTGGAGCCTGTCCTCAACCAGCATCAGAACGGTGGACTGTTGGTTACGGCAGTTGGTGTCAGTTCAAATCAACTGCTCCACCCACATCGAGTGTGAGGTTGGAGCCAATCACTGCACCCCACGTAGAGACCCAGCCAATCGGGCGCTAACAGGGAGGGTGGAGCCAATCACTGCACCCCACGTACAGACCCAGCCAATCGGGCGCTAACAGGGATGGTGGAGCCAATCACTGTACCCCACGTAAAGACCCAGCCAATCGGGCGCTAACAGGGAGGGTGAAACCCAATGAAAAAAACCGCGTTTTTACTTTAAAATAAACAGCGTTCTTTGTTGAAAAGGAAATAAACTTATCTATAGAGCAGCAGCTTTTTTAAAATAAATAAAATCAAACTTAATGAAAATCACATTCCTCATTTTAAATAAATGTCTTTGTTATAAATGAAATCAAACAGCGGGAGAGGCGACGGCGACTACACTTCCGCTTCGGGGAGAGGAGGAGGGGGAGAGGAGGGGGGAGAGGAGGGGGGGGGAGAGGAGGGAGGGAGGGAGGGGGGGAGGGGTGGGAGGGGGGGAGGGGTGGGAGGGGGGAGGGGTGGGAGGGGGGGAGGGGGAAGGGGGGAAGGGGGGAGGAGGGAGGGGGGGAGGAGGGAGGGGGGGAGGAGGGAGGGGGAGAGGAGGGAGGGGAGAGGAGGAGGGGGGAGAGGAGGAGGGGGGGAGGAGGGGGGAGAGGAGGGGGGAGAGGAGAGGGGGGAGAGGAGAGGGGGGGAGGGGAGAGGAGAGGGGAGAGGAAAGAGTGGAGGGGGAGAGGAGAGGGGGGAGAGGAGAGGGGAGAGGGGGAGAGGAGAGGGGGGAGAGGAGAGGAGAGGGGGGGAGAGAGGAGAGGAGAGGGGGGGAGAGAGGAGAGGTGTCTATTTTACTTTAAAATAAACAGCATTCTTTGTTGAAAAAGAAATGAATCTTATCTATAGAGCAGAAGCGGGAGAGGCGACGGCGACTACACTTCCCGGCGGTCAGCGCTGCGGGGAAGGGAGGGAGGGAGGGATGTTGAAAAAGAAATTAATCTTATCTATAGAGCAGAAGCGGGAGAGGCGACGGCGACTACACTTCCCGGCGGTCAGCGCTGCGGGGAAGGGAGGGAGGGATGAGGTAGGGAGGAGAGGAGAGTGGGGAGGGAGGGAGGGGGAGAGGGGAGGAGAGGGGGAGGGAGGGTGTAAGGGAGGGGGGAAGGGGGGGACCTCCCCTTTTCCCAGTACCCCTCTTTCCCCCACCACCAAGCCCCTTCCGCAACGACCCCTGTTGTCCCCAGTCCCCATTCACAGACCCCCCCCCCCCATTCTCTCTCTCCCCATACACACTCTCAGTGCTTTTTTCGAAACACTTGCCCCGGTGGCCCACGAGCATATGGGCCCAATGCTGATCTGTGTATGTTAAGTAACTTGCAATAAAAAAAAATACTTTAAAAAGAGATAAGTGCTTTTTAAGTGCTTGTTTTGAAACATTCGCGGTCACATAGTGCTTCTCACTGTAGCACCCATCTCAAGTGTGCCCGTTGGGCCCGTCCTCGTAGGGTTTCCATTGTAACCGGGAGGGGAGTGCGGGGGAGGGAAGGGGGAGGGAGGGAGGAGGGCAGGGGAGGGGGAGGGAGGAGGAGGGGAGAAGGGGGGGAGGGAGAGGGGAGGGAGTGGGGTAGGGGAGGGGGAGGGGAGGGGAGGGGGGAGGGGGGGGAGGGAGGGGGGGAGGGGGAAGGGGGGAGGGAGGGGTACCTCCACTTTTCCCAGTACCCCTCTTTCCCCGTTGGGCCAGTCCTCGTAAGGTTTCCATTGTAACCGGGAGGAGGGGAGGGAGGGAAGGGGGAGGGAGGGAGGAGGGAGGTGTGGAGGGAGGAGGGGAGGGTGAGGGGTGGCGGGAGGGTGGATGGGGGGAGGGAGGGGGATAGGGGGAGGGAGGGGGACCTCCCCTTTTCCCAGTACCCCTCTTTCCCCGTTGGGCCCGTCCCCGTAAGGTTTCCATTGCAACTGGGAGGCGGGGAGGGAGGGGGGAGGGGGATGGAGGGGGGGGAGGGGAGGGGGAAGGGGTGGGAGGGGAGGGGGAAGGGGGAGGGGGGAAGGGGAGAGGGAAGGGGGGGAGGGAGGAGGACCTCCCCTTTTCCCAGTACCCCTCTTTCCCCGTTGTGCCCGTCCTTGTAGGGTTTCCATTGTAACCGGGAGGAGGGGAGGGAGGGAGGGAGGGAGGAGGGGAGGGAGGGGGGGAAGGGGAGGGCGGAAAGGGGGGAGGGGGGGGAGGGGGGAGGGAGAGAGGGGGAGGGTTGAAAGAGCATCCCTCTCCCCATCAGGACTGCCTCCTCCATCGACTCCTTTAAGTCCAGGCTCAAAACCTATTTCTACTCCCTAGCTTTTGAGGCTAATTGAGGAGGTACTGTGAACTGTTTGGGAGGGGAGGGGAGGGGGGAAGGGGGGAAGGAGGGGGACCTCCCCTTTTCCCAGTTCCCCTCTTTCCCCGTTGGGCCTGTCCTCGTAGGGTTTCCATTGTAACCGGGAGGACGGGAGGGAGGGAAGGGTGAGGGAGGGAGGAGGGAGGTGTGGAGGGAGGAGGGAGGTGTGGAGGGAGATGGGGAAGGAGGGGGGAGGGGAGGGGGTAGGGGGAGGGAGAGGGGAGGGAGGGAGGGGGGTAGGGGGAGGGAGGGGGAGGGGAAGGGGGAGGAGGGGGACCTCCCCTTTACCCAGTACCCCTCTTTCCCCGTTGGGCCCGTCCTCGTAGGGTTTCCATTGTAACCGGGAGGAGGGGAGGGAGGGAAGGGGGAGGGAGGGAGGAGGGGGGAGGGAGGGGGGGAGGGGAGGGGGGAAGGGGGGAGTGAGGGGGTAGGGGGAGGGAGGGGGAGGGAGGGGGAGAGGGGAGGGGGGGTAGGGGGGAGGGGGAGGGAGGGGGAAGGGAGGGGGCTCTCCCCTTTTCCCAGTACCCCTCTTTCCCCGTTGGGCCCTTCCTCGTAGGGATTCCATTGTAACCGGGAGGAGGGGAGGGAGGGAAGGGGGAGGGAGGGAGGAGGGAGGAGGGGAGGGAGGGGGGGAAGGGGAGGGCGGAAAGGGGGGGAGGGGGAAAGGGGGGAGGGGGGAGGGAGAGAGGGGGAGGGTGGAAAGAGCATCCCTCTCCCCATCAGAACTGCCCCCTCCATCGACTCCTTTAAGTCCATGCTCAAAACCTATTTCTACTCCCTAGCGTTTGAGGCTCATTGAGGAGGCGCTGTGAACTGTTTGCGTGCTACTGTATGTTTCATTTTTTCCCTTAGTACCTAATCAGATGTACAGCACTTTGGTCAACGTGGGTTGTTTTTAATTGTGCTGTACAAATAAAATGGACTTGACTTGACAGCTCTTCGCAACAATGTAGCACAGGGGCATTGTGACGTCACACGCTGAATACCGCTGGGGTGGGGGGGAAGGGGGGTCAGCTCGAGTCCATCTCACAGGGGCATTGTGACATCACAATCCGCACCGCAGCGCCCCCCTTCTGTCAAAACTTTGATAAATCAGGGGGGGCAGCACTTTTAAACCTCTGTAACTTAAAAAATATGCGTCCGAATTAAATAAAAATATCAGTTTCCAGCAGCGAACCGCATGCTGATTAAGGCGGTACAGCCGTATTCAGCCGACATCAGTGTTATATATATATATATACACAACATCTGAGTTTTAGTAGTATACTAGACCGAGTGGGCCCGTTGGGCCCGTCCTCGTAGGGTTTCCATTGTAACCGGGAGGGGAGGAAAGGGGGAGGGTTGGGGGAGGGAAGGGGGAGGGAGGAGGGGAGGGAGGGGGGATGGGAGGGGGAGGGGGGAAGGGAGGAGGGAAGGGGGGGAGGGAGAGGGGAGGGAGGTGGGTAGGGGGGAGGGAGGGAGGGGGACCTCCCCTTTTCCCAGTACCCCTCTTTCCCCGTTGGGCCCGTCCTCGTAGGGTTTCCATTGTAACCGGGAGGAGGGGAGGGCGGGAAGGGGGAGGGAGGGAGGAGGGAGGTGTGGAAGGAGGAGGGGAGGGGAGGGAGGGGGGAGGGGAGGGGGTAGGGGGGAGGGGGAGGGAGGGGGAGGGAGAGGGGAGGGGGGAGGGGAGGGGGAAGGGGGGAGGGAGGGGGTCCTCCCCTTTTCCCAGTACTCCTCTTTCCCCGTTGGGCCCGTCCTCGTAGGGTTTCAAGGAGGGGGGAGAGGGATGGAAGGGTGGAGGGAGGGGGTTAGGGATTGGGGAGGGAGGGATGGAGGGAAGGAGGGAGGGGGAGGTTAGGGGGGAGGGGGGAGGGAGGGGGAGGGAGTTGGGGAGGGAGGGGGAGGAGGAGGGGAGGGAGTGGGGATGGAGGTGGGAAGGAGGGGGGATGAAGGGGTTGAGGGGGGAAGGGGGACCTCCCCTTTTCCCAGTACCCCTCTTTCCCCGTTGGCCCGTCCTCATAGGGTTTCCATTGTAACCGGGAGGGGGGGAGGGAGGGAGGAGGGAGGTGTGGAGGGAGGAGGGGAGGGGGAGGGAGGGGGGGAGGGGAGGGGGAAGGGGAGGGGGGAAGGGGGGAGGGGGGAGGGGAGGGGAGGGAGGGGGATCTCCTCTTTTCCCAGTACCCCTCTTTCCCCGTTGGGCCCGTCCCCGTAGGGTTTCCATTGTAACCGGGAGGGGGGGAGGGAGGGTGGAAGGAGGGGGGAGGGGGAGAGGGATGGAAGGGTGGAGGGAGGGGGGAGGGAGTGGGGGAGGGTGGGATGGAGGGAAGGAGGGAGGGGGGGAGTTAGGGGCTGAGTGGTGATGGAGGTTGGGATTGAGGGGGGAGGGAGGGGGGGAGCGAGTGGGGATGGAGGTGGGAAGGAGGGGGGAGGAAGGGGCTGAGGGGGGAAGTGGAACCTCCCCTTTTCCCAGTACCCCTTTTTCCCCCACCACCAAGCCCCCTCCGCAACGTCCCCTGTTGTCCCCCTCCCCAGTCCCCATTCTCAGACCCCCCCCCCCCATTCTCTCTCTCCCCCAGACACACTCTCAGTGCTTTTTTCGAAACACTTGCCCCGGTGGCCCACGAGCATATGGGCCCAATGCTGATCTGTGTATGTTAAGTGACTTGCAATAAAAAAAAATACTTTAAAAAAAGATAAGTGCTTTTTAAGTGCTTGTTTTGTAACATTCGCGGTCACATAGTGCTTCTCACTGCGATCTGTTAGTGGTGCTTTTCGAAACAATGTAGCACCCATCTCAAACAAGCATTGGGAGGATGGGAGGGAGGGAAGGGGAGGGAGGGAGGAGAGAGGTGTGGAGGGAGGGGGGGAAGGGGAGGGGGGAACGGGGGGAAGGGGGAGGGAGAGGGGAGGGAGGGGGGATGGGATGGGGGAAGGGGGGAGGGAGGGGGACCTCCCCTTTTCCCAGTACCCCTCTTTCCCCGTTGGGCCCGTCCCCGTAGGGTTTCCATTGTAACCGGGAGGGGGGGAGGGAGGGTGGAAGGAGGGGGGAGGGGGAGAGGGGTGGAAGTGTGGAGGGAGGGGGGGAGGGAGTGGGGGAGGGTCGGATGGAGGGAAGGAGGGACGGGTGAGTTAGGGGCTGAGTGGTGATGGAGGTTGGGATTGAGGGGGGAGAGAGTGGGGATGGAGGTGGGAAGGAGGGGGGAGGAAGAGGTTGAGGGGGGAAGTGGGACCTCCCCTTTTCCCAGTACCCCTCTTTCCCCCACCACCAAGCCCCCACCGCAACGACCCCTGTTGTCCCCCTCCCCAGTCCCCATTCTCAGACCCCCCCCATTCTCTTGGAATAAAAAAAAATACTTTTAAAAAAATAAGTGCTTTTTAATTGCTTGTTTTGAAACATTCGCGGTTAAGTGCTTTTTTAAAAAACATTCGCGGTTAAGTGCTGGTTTTGAAACATTCGCGGCTACTTAGTGCTTCTGTCAGCTGCTTTTCGAAACAATGTTGCAACCATCTCACACAAGCATTGGGAGGATGGGAGGGAGGGAAGGGGAGGGAGGGAGGAGGGAGGTGTGGAGGGAGGAGGGGAGGGAGGGGGAAGGGGAGGGGGGAAGGGGGCGGGAGAGGGGAGGGAGGGGGGATGGGATGGGGAAGGGGGGAGTGAGGGGGACCTCCCCTTTTCCCAGTACCCCTCTTTCCCCGTTGGGCCCGTCCTCGTAGGGTTTCCATTGTAACCGGGAGGAGGGGAGGGAGGGAAGGGGGAGGGAGGGAGGTGTGGAGGGTGCAGGGGGAGGGAGGGGGGACGGGAGGGGGGAAGGGGGGGAGGGAGGGGGGGTGGAGGTGGGAAGGAGTGGGGAGGAAGGGGTTGAGGGGGGAAGGGGGGGGAGGGAGGGAATAGGGGCCCCATGCTGATCTGTGTATGTTAAGTGACTCGCACAACTTTAAAAAACTGGCAGTTGCTTTTCGCTACAATGTTGCAACCCTCTCACACAAGCATTGTGACGTCACAAGCTGAAGACCTTGAAAAAAAAGGTCAGAAAAAAAATTATGTAAATTTAAAGTAGTAAACACCCAATAGCAGCCGCTTGTCCATCGCGAGCTGATCTCTCATTGGTGCACGGGTGCCATTGTGACATCACGCGCTGAAGCCCCTTCAAGAAAAGGGTTAGAAATGAAAAATTTAAACTTTAATATCTCTCTAGCTTTAAAAAGGTAGCTTCAATTTGAACGAAAGTACTTACAATAGTTGCCCATGTTAATGGTGAATACGGCGGTACAAAAATCGTAGCGCTTTGGTGTACCGTCTGGGAGGAGTAGGGTTTGGCCCCTTCAAGAAAAGTGTTAGAAATGAAAATTTAAACTTTAATATCTCTCTAGCTTTAAAAAGGTAGCTTCAATTTGAACGAAAGTACTTACAATAGTTGCCCAGGTTAATGGTGAATACGGCGGTACAAAAATCGTAGCGCTTTGGTGTACCGTCTGGGAGGAGTAGGGTTTGTAAGTTATGGACAGAAATCTTCGGAATCTTCCGTATATACACACGGAATCTTCCGTATATACGGAATGTTGGACCGCAGAGTTTTAGTAGTATACTAGACCGAGTGGGCCCGTTGGGCCCGTCCTCGTAGGGTTTCCATTGTAACCGGGATGGGAGGAAAGGGGGAGGGTTGGGGGAGGGAAGGGGGAGGGAGGAGGGGAGGGAGGGGGGGAGGGGAGGGGGGGAGGGGGGAGGGAGAGGGGAGGGAGGGGAGGGAGGGGGGTAGGGGGGAGGGAGGGGGAGAGGGGGGGATGGGAGGGGGGAGGGGGGAAGGGAGGAGGGTAGGGGGGGAGGGAGAGGGGAGGGAGGTGGGTAGGGGGGAGGGAGGGAGGGGGACCTCCCCTTTTCCCAGTACCCCTCTTTCCCCGTTGGGCCCGTCCTCGTAGGGTTTCCATTGTAACCGGGAGGAGGGGAGGGCGGGAAGGGGGAGGGAGGGAGGAGGGAGGTGTGGATGGAAGAGGGGAGGGGAGGGAGGGGGGAGGGGAGGGAGGGGGGTAGGGGGGAGGGGGAGGGAGGGGGAGGGAGGTGGAGGGAGGGGGGAGGGGGGAGGGGAGGGGGAAGGGGGGAGGGAGGGGGACCTCCCCTTTTCCCAGTACCCCTCTTTCCCCGTTGGGCCCGTCCCCGTAGGGTTTCCATTGTAACCGGGAGGGGGGGAGGGAGGGTGGAAGGAGGGGGGAGGGGGAGAGGGGTGGAAGGGTGGAGGGAGGGGGGGAGGGAGTGGGGGAGGGTCGGATGGACGGAAGGAGGGACGGGTGAGTTAGGGGCTGAGTGGTGATGGAGGTCGGGATTGAGGGGGGAGAGAGTGGGGATGGAGGTGGGAAGGAGGGGGGAGGAAGAGGTTGAGGGGGGAAGTGGGACCTCCCCTTTTCCCAGTACCCCTCTTTCCCCCACCACCAAGCCCCCACCGCAACGACCCCTGTTGTCCCCCTCCCCAGTCCCCATTCTCAGACCCCCCCCATTCTCTTGGAATAAAAAAAAATACTTAAAAAAAAATAAGTGCTTTTTAATTGCTTGTTTTGAAACATTCGCGGTTAAGTGCTTTTTTAAAAAACATTCGCGGTTAAGTGCTGGTTTTGAAACATTCGCGGCTACTTAGTGCTTCTGTCAGCTGCTTTTCGAAACAATGTTGCAACCATCTCACACAAGCATTGGGAGGATGGGAGGGAGGGAAGGGGAGGGAGGGAGGAGGGAGGTGTGGAGGGAGGAGGGGAGGGAGGGGGGAAGGGGAGGGGGGAAGGGGGCGGGAGAGGGGAGGGAGGGGGGATGGGATGGGGAAGGGGGGAGTGAGGGGGACCTCCCCTTTTCCCAGTACCCCTCTTTCCCCGTTGGGCCCGTCCTCGTAGGGTTTCCATTGTAACCGGGAGGAGGGGAGGGAGGGAAGGGGGAGGGAGGGAGGAGGGAGGTGTGGAGGGAGGGGAGGGGGAGGGAGGGGGGAGGGGAGGGGGGAAGGGGGGGGAGGGGGAGGGAGAGGGGGAGGGAGGGGGGGAGGGGGGTGAGGGGGGAGGGAGAGGGGTAGGGGGGGGAGGGGAGGGGGAAGGGGAGGGAGGGGGACCTCCCCTTTTCCCAGTACCCCTCTTTCCCCGTTGGGCCCGTCCTCGTAGGGTTTCCATTGTAACCGGGAGGAGGGGAGGGAGGGAAGGGGGAGGGAGGGAGGTGTGGAGGGTGGAGGGGGAGGGAGGGGGAGGGGAGGGGGGAAGGGGGGGAGGGAGGGGGGGTGGAGGTGGGAAGGAGTGGGGAGGAAGGGGTTGAGGGGGAAGGGGGGGGAGGGAGGGAATAGGGGCCCCATGCTGATCTGTGTATGTTAAGTGACTCGCACAACTTTAAAAAACTGGCAGTTGCTTTTCACAACAATGTTGCAACCATCTCACACAAGCATTGTGACGTCACAAGCTGAAGACCTTGAAAAAAAAGGTCAGAAAAAAAATTATGTAAATTTAAAGTAGTAAACACCCAATAGCAGCCGCTTGTCCATCGCGAGCTGATCTCTCATTGGTGCACGGGTGCCATTGTGACATCACGCGCTGAAGCCCCTTCAAGAAAAGGGTTAGAAATGAAAAATTTAAACTTTAATATCTCTCTAGCTTTAAAAAGGTAGCTTCAATTTGAACGAAAGTACTTACAATAGTTGCCCATGTTAATGGTGAATACGGCGGTACAAAAATCGTAGCGCTTTGGTGTACCGTCTGGGAGGAGTAGGGTTTGGCCCCTTCAAGAAAAGTGTTAGAAATGAAAATTTAAACTTTAATATCTCTCTAGCTTTAAAAAGGTAGCTTCAATTTGAACGAAAGTACTTACAAATAGTTGCCCAGGTTAATGGTGAATACGGCGGTACAAAAATCGTAGCGCTTTGGTGTACCGTCTGGGAGGAGTAGGGTTTGTAAGTTATGGACAGAAATCTTCGGAATCTTCCGTATATACACACGGAATCTTCCGTATATACGGAATGTTGGACCGCAGAGTTTTAGTATTATATAGACTAGACCGAGTGGGCCCGTTGGGCCCGTCCTCGTAGGGTTTCCATTGTAACTGGGAGGATGGGAGGGAGGGAAGAGGGAGGGAGGGAGGAGGGAGGTGTGGAGGGAGCAGGGGAGAGGGAGGGGGGGAGGGGAGGGTGGAGTGGAGGGAGAAGGGGGGGAGGGAGGGGGACCTCCCCTTTTCCCAGTACCCCTCTTTCCTCGTTGGGCCTGTCCCCGTAGGGTTTCCATTGTAACCGGGAGGGGGGGAGGAAGGGTGGAAGGAGGGGGGAGGGGGAGGGGGAGAGGGATGGAAGGGTGGAGGGAGGGGGGTGGGAGTGGGGGAGGGAGGGATGGAGGGAAGGAGGGAGGGGGGGAGTTAGGGGGGAGGGTTGAGGGAGGTGGAGAGGGATGGGGAGGGAGGGGGAGGAGGGGGGAGGGAGTGGGGATGGAGATGGGAAGGAGGGGGAGGAAGGGGTTGAGGGGTGAAGGGGACCTCCCCTTTTCCCAGTACCCCTCTTTCCTCCACCACCAAGCCCCCTCCGCAACGACCCCTGTTGTCCCCATCCCCAGTCCCCATTCTCAGACCCCCCCCCCCCATTCTCTCTCTCCCCCAGACACACTCTCAGTGCTTTTTTCGAAACACTTGCCCCGGTGGCCCACGAGCATAGGGGCCCAATGCTGATCTGTGTATGTTAAGTGACTTGCAATTAAAAAAAATACTTTAAAAAAAGATAAGTGCTTTTTAAGTGCTCGTTTTGAAACATTCGCGGTGACATAGTGCTTCTCACTGCGATCTGTTAGTGGTGCTTTTCGAAACAATTTTGCACCCATCTCACACAAGCATTTGGAGGTTTGGAGGGAGGGAAGGGGAGGGAGGGAGGAGGGAGGTGTGGAGGGAGGAGTGGAGGGAGGGGGGAAGGGGAGGGGGGAAGGGGGGGAGGGGGAAGGGAGAGGGGAGAGATGGGTGATGGGATGGGGGAAGGGGGGAGGGAGGGGGACCTCCCCTTTTCCCAGTACCCCTCTTTCCCCGTTGGTCCCGTCCCCGTAGGGTTTCCATTGTAACCGTGAGGGGGAGGGAGGGTGGAAGGAGGGTGGAGGGGGAGAGGGGTGGAGGGAGGGGGGAGGGATTGGTGGATGGAGGGATTGTGGGAATGAGGGATGGGGAGTTAGGTGGGGAGTGTTGAGGGATGGGGAGGGAGTTTTGGAGGGAGGGGTGGAGGGGAGGGGGAAGGGAGGGAGAGGGGGAGGGGGGAGGGGGGAAGGGGAGGGAGGGGGACCTCCCCTTTTCCCAGTACCCCTCTTTCCCCGTTGGGCCCGTCTCCGTAGAGTTTCCATTGTAACCGGGAGGGGGGGAGGGAGGGTGGAAGGAGGGGGAGGGGGAGAGGGATGGAAGGGTGGAGGGAGGGGGGAGGGAGTGGGGGAGTGTGGGATGGAGGGAAGGAGGGAGGGGGGGAGTTAGGGGCTGAGTGGTGATGGAGGTTGGAATTGAGGGGGGAGGGAGGGGGGGAGGGAGTGGGGATGGAGGTGGGAAGGAGGGGGGAGGAAGGGGTTGAGGGGGGAAGTGGGACCTCCCCTTTTCCCAGTATCCCTCTTTCCCCCACCACCAAGCCCCCTCCGCAACGACCCCTGTTGTCCCCCTCCCCAGTCCCCATTCTCAGACCCCCCCCATTCTCTCTCTCCCCCAGACACACTCTCAGTGCTTTTTTCGAAACACTTGCCCCGGTGGCCCACGAGCATAGGGGCCCAATGCTGATCTGTGTATGTTAAGTGATAAGTGCTTTTTAAGTGCCTGTTTTGAAACATTCACGGTCACATAGTGCTTCTCACTGCGATCTGTTAGTGGTGCTTTTCGAAACAATGTAGCACCCATCTCAAACAAGCATTGGGAGGATGGGAGGGAGGGAAGGGGAGGGAGGGAGGAGAGAGGTGTGGAGGGAGGGGGGAAGGGGAGGGGGGAACGGGGGGAAGGGGGAGGGAGAGGGGAGGGAGGGGGGATGGGATGGGGGAAGGGGGGAGGGAGGGGGACCTCCCCTTTTCCCAGTACCCCTCTTTCCCCGTTGGGCCCGTCCTCGTAGGGTTTCCATTGTAACCGGGAGATGGGGAGGGAGGGAGGAGGGAGGTGTGGAGGGAGGAGGGGAGGGGGGAGGGGAGGGGGGAAGGGGGAGGGAGAGGGTTAGGGGGGAGGGGGAGGGGGGAGGGGAGGGGGGAAGGGGAGGGAGGGGGACCTCCCCTTTTCCCAGTACCCCTCTTTCCCCGTTGGGCCCGTCCCCGTAGGGTTTCCTTTGTAACCAGAAGGGGGCGAGGGAGGGTGGAAGGAGGGGGGAGGGGGAGAGGGATGGAAGGGTGGAGGGAGGGGGGGAAGGATGGAGGGAAGGAGGGAGGGGGGGAGTCAGGGGAGGAGGGGTGAGGGAGGTGGGGAGGGAGTTGGGGAGGAGGGGGGGAGGGAGTGGGGATGGAGGTGGGAAGGAGTGGGGAGGAAGGGGTTGAGGGGGGAAGGGGGGAGGGAGGGAATAGGGGCCCCATGCTGATCTGTGTATGTTAAGTGACTTGCACAACTTTAAAAAACTGGCAGTTGCTTTTCGCAACAATGTTGCAACAATCTCACACAAGCATTGTGACGTCACAAGCTGAAGATGAAAATTTAAAACCGAGCTGATCTCTCATTGGTGCACGGGTGCCATTGTGACATCACGCGCTGAAGCCCCTTCAAGAAAAGGGTTAGAAATGAAAATTTATACTTTAATATCTCTCTAGCTTTAAAAAGGTAGCTTCAATTTGAACGAAAGTACTTACAATAGTTGCCCATGTTAATGGTGAATACGGCGGTACAAAAATCGTAACGCTTTGGTGTACCGTCTGGGAGGAGTAGGGTTTGGCCCCTTCAAGAAAAGTGTTAGAAATGAAAATTTAAACTTTAATATCTCTCTAGCTTTAAAAAGGTAGCTTCAATTTGAACGAAAGTACTTACAATAGTTGCCCATGTCAATGGTGAATACGGCGGTACAAAAATCGTAGCGCTTTGGTGTACCGTCTGGGAGGAGCAGGGTTTGTAAGTTATGGACAGAAATCTTCGGAATCTTCCTTATATACATACGGAATCTTCCGTATATACATACGGAATGTTGGACCGCAGAGTTTTAGTATTATACTAGACCGAGTGGGCCCGTTGGGCCCGTCCTCGTAGGGTTTCCATTGTAACCGGGAGGATGGGAGGGAGGGAAGTGGGAGGGAGGGGGGGAGGGGAGGGTGGAGTGGAGGGGGGAGGGGAGGGGGAAGGAGGGGAGGGGGATGGGGAGGGAGAGGGGAGGGAGGGGGGTGGGGGGAGGGTCTATTTTACTTTAAAATAAACAGCGTTCTTTGTTGAAAAGGAAATAAACTTATCTATAGAGCATCAGCTTTTTTAAAATAAATAAAATCAAACTTAATGAAAATCACATTCCTCATTTTAAATAAATGTCTTTGTTATAAATGAAATCAAACAGCGGGAGAGGCGACGGCGACTACACCTCCCGGCGGTCAGCGCTGCTGGGACGGGAGGGAGGGAGGGATGAGGGAGGGAGGAGAGTGGGGAGGGAGGGGTACCTCCCCTTTTCCCAGTACTCTTCTTTCCCAAACCACCAAGCCCCCTGTTGTCCCCCTCCCCAGTCCCCATTCTCAGACCCCCCCATTCTCTCTCCCCCAGATACACTCTTACTCTCCCCCCCCCTTTCCCCAGCACACCCCTTTCCCCGTTGGGCCCGTCCTCGTAGGGTTTCCATTGTAACCATGAGGCAGGGAGGGAGGGGGGAGGGAGGGAAGAGGGAGGTGTGGAGGGAGGAGGGGAGGGGGAGGGAGGGGGAGGGGGGAAGGGGGGGAGGTGGAGGGAGGGGGGAGGGAGAGGGGGAGGGGTGGGGGGAAGGGGTGAGGGTGGAAGGGGGAGGGAGGGGGACCTCCCCTTTTCCCAGTACCCCTCTTTCCCCGTTGTGCCCGTCCTCGTAAGGTTTCCATTGTAACCGGGAGGGGAGTGGGGGGGAGGGAAGGGAGGAGGGAGGTGTGGAGGGGGGAGGGGAGGGGGAGGGGGGAAGGGGCAAGGGGGAGGGAGAGGGGAGGGAGGGGGTAGGGAGGGGGGAAGGGGGGAGGGAGGGGGACCACCCGTTTTCCCAGTACCCCTCTTTCCCCGTTGGGCCCGTCGTCGTAGGGTTTCCATTGTAACCGGGAGGAGGGGAGGTAGGGAAGGGGGAGGGAGGGAGGAGGGAGGTGTGGAGGGAGGAGGGGAGGGGGAGGGAGGAGGGGAGGGGGAGGGAGGGGGAAGGGGAGGAGGGAGAGGGGAGGGAGGGGGGTAGGGAGGAGGGAGGTGTGGAGGGAGGAGGGGAGGGGGAGGGAGGGGGGAGGGGAGGGGGGAGGGAGAGGGGGAGGGGGAGGGAGGGAGCGTGTAAGGGGGAGGGAGGGGGACCTCCCCTTTTCCCAGTACCCCTCTTTCCCCGTTGGGCCCGTCCTCGTAGGGTTTCCATTGTAACCGGGAGGAGGGGAGGGAGGGAGGAGGGAGGTGTGGAGGGAGGAGGGGAGGGGGGAAGGGGGAGGGAGAGGGTTAGGGGGGAGGGGGAGGGGGGAGGGGAGGGGAGGGAGGGGGACCTCCCCTTTTCCCAGTACCCCTCTTTCCCCGTTGGGCCCATCCCCGTAGGGTTTCCTTTGTAACCAGAAGGGGGGGAGGGAGGGTGGAAGGAGGGGGTAGGGGGAGAGGGATGGAAGGGTGGAGGGAGGGGGGAAGGATGGAGGGAAGGAGGGAGGGGGGGGAGTCAGGGGAGGAGGGGTGAGGGAGGTGGGGAGGGAGTTGGGGAGGAGGGGGGGAGGGAGTGGGGATGGAGGTGGGAAGGAGTGGGGAGGAAGGGGTTGAGGGGGGAAGGGGGGGAGGGAGGGAATAGGGGCCCCATGCTGATCTGTGTATGTTAAGTGACTTGCACAACTTTAAAAAACTGGCAGTTGCTTTTCGCAACAATGTTGCAACAATCTCACACAAGCATTGTGACGTCACAAGCTGAAGATGTAAATTTAAAACCGAGCTGATCTCTCATTGGTGCACGGGTGCCATTGTGACATCACGCACTGAAGCCCCTTCAAGAAAAGGGTTAGAAATGAAAATTTATACTTTAATATCTCTCTAGCTTTAAAAAGGTAGCTTCAATTTGAACGAAAGTACTTACAATAGTTGCCCATGTTAATGGTGAATACGGCGGTACAAAAATCGTAGCGCTTTGGTGTACCGTCTGGGAGGAGTAGGGTTTGGACCCTTCAAGAAAAGTGTTAGAAATGAAAATTTAAACTTTAATATCTCTCTAGCTTTAAAAAGGTAGCTTCAATTTGAACGAAAGTACTTACAACAGTTGCCCACGTCAATGGTGAATACGGCGGTACAAAAATCGTAGCGCTTTGGTGTACCGTCTGGGAGGAGCAGGGTTTGTAAGTTATGGACAGAAATCTTCGGAATCTTCCGTATATACATACGGAATCTTCCGTATATACATACGGAATGTTGGACCGCAGAGTTTTAGTATTATACTAGACCGAGTGGGCCCGTTGGGCCCGTCCTCGTAGGGTTTCCATTGTAACCGGGAGGGGAGGAAAGGGGGAGGGTTGGGGGAGGGAGGAGGGGAGGGAGGGGGGGAGGGGAGGGGGAGGGAGAGGGGAGGGAGGGGGGTAGGGGGGTGGGAGGGGGGAGAGGGGGGGATGGGAGGGGGAGGGGAGGGGGGGATGGGAGGGGGAGGGGGGGAGGGAGGAGGGAAGGGGGGGAGGGAGAGGGGAGGGAGGTGGGTAGGGGGGAGGGAGGGAGGGGGACCTCCCCTTTTCCCAGTACCCCTCTTTCCCCGTTGGGCCCGTCCTCGTAGGGTTTCCATTGTAACCGGGAGGAGGGGAGGGCGGGAAGGGGGAGGGAGGGAGGAGGGAGGTGTGGAGGGAGGAGGGGAGGGGAGGGAGGGGGGAGGGGGGGAAGGGGAGGGCGGAAGGGGGGAAGGGGGAGGGAGAGGGAGAGGGGAGGGAGGGGGGATGGGATGGGGGAAGGGGGGAGGGAGGGGGACCTCCCCTTTTCCCAGTACTCCTCTTTCCCCGTTGGGCCCGTCCTCGTAGGGTTTCAATTGTAACCGGGAGGGGGGGAGGGAGGGTGGAAGGAGGGGGGAGAGGGATGGAAGGGTGGAGGGAGGGGGGGAGGGATTGGGGAGGGAGGGATGGAGGGAGGGGGGAGTTAGGGGGGAGGGGGGAGGGAGTTGGGGAGGGAGGGGGAGGAGGGGGGAGGGAGTGGGGATGGAGGTGGGAAGGAGGGGGGATGAAGGGGTTGAGGGGGGAAGGGGGACCTCCCCTTTTCCCAGTACCCCTCTTTCCCCGTTGGGCCCGTCCTCATAGGGTTTCCATTGTAACCGGGAGGGGGGGAGGGAGGTGTGGAGGGAGGAGGGGAGGGGGAGGGAGGGGGGGAGGGGAGGGGGGAAGGGGAGGGGGAAGGGGGGAGGGGGTAGGGGGGAGGGGAGGGAGGGGGACCTCCCCTTTTCCCAGTACCCCTCTTTCCCCGTTGGGCCCGTCCCCGTAGGGTTTCTATTGTAACCGGGAGGGGGGAGGGAGGATGGAAGGAGGGGGGAGGGGGAGAGGGATGGAAGGGTGGATTGATTGGGGGAGGGAGGGATGGAGGGAAGGAGGGAGGGGGGGAGTTAGGGGGGAGGTTTGAGGGTGGTGGGGAGGGAGGGGGAGGGAGTTGGGGAGGGAGGGGGAGGAGGGGGGGAGGGAGTGGGGATGGAGGTGGGAAGGAAGGGGTTGAGGGGTGAAGGGGGACCTCCCATTTTCCCAGTACCCCTCTTTCCCCCACCACCAAGCCCCCTCCGCAACGACCCCTGTTGTCCCCCTCCCCAGTCCCCATTCTCAGACCCCCCCCCCATTCTCTCTCTCCCCCAGACACACTCCAAGTGCTGTTTCGCAACACTTGCCCCGGTGGCCCACGAGCATAGAGGCCCCATGTTGATCTGTGTATGTTAAGTGACTTGCAATAAAAAAGACTACTTGAAAACAGTGGTTTAAAGTGGTTTAAAGTGCTGTTTTTGTTACATTCGCGGTCATTTAGTGCTTCTCACGACCACGGTCATTTAGTGCTTCTCACTGCGATCTGTTAGTGGTGCTTTTCGAAACAATGTAGCACCCATCTCAAACAAGCATTGGGAGGATGGGAGGGAGGGAAGGGGAGGGAGGGAGGAGAGAGGTGTGGAGGGAGGAGGGGGAAGGGGAGGGGGGAACGGGGGGAAGGGGGAGGGAGAGGGGAGGGAGGGGGGATGGGATGGGGGAAGGGGGGAGGGAGGGGGACCTCCCCTTTTCCCAGTACCCCTCTTTCCCCGTTGGGCCCGTCCTCGTAGGGTTTCCATTGTAACCGGGAGGAGGGGAGGGAGGGAGGAGGGAGGTGTGGAGGGAGGAGGGGAGGGGGGCAGGGGAGGGGGGAAGGGGGAGGGAGAGGGTTAGGGGGGAGGGGGATGGGGGAGGGGGTAAGGGGAGGGAGGGGGACCTCCCCTTTTCCCAGTACCCCTCTTTCCCCGTTGGGCCCGTCCCCGTAGGGTTTCCTTTGTAACCAGAAGGGGGGGAGGGAGGGTGGAAGGAGGGGGGAGGGGGAGAGGGATGGAAGGGTGGAGGGAGGGGGGAGGGATGGAGGGAAGGAGGGAGGGGGGGGAGTTAGGGGAGGAGGGGTGAGGGAGGTGGGGAGGGAGTTGGGGAGGAGGGGGGGAGGGAGTGGGGATGGAGGTGGGAAGGAGTGGGGAGGAAGGGGTTGAGGGGGGAAGGGGGGGGAGGGAGGGAATAGGGGGCCCATGCTGATCTGTGTATGTTAAGTGACTCGCACAACTTTAAAAAACTGGCAGTTGCTTTTCGCAACAATGTTGCAAACCATCTCACACAAGCATTGTGACGTCACAAGCTGAAGACCTTGAAAAAAAAGGTCAGAAAAAAAATTATGTAAATTTAAAACCGAGCTGATCTCTCATTGGTGCACGGGTGCCATTGTGACATCACGCGCTGAAGCCCCTTCAAGAAAAGGGTTAGAAATGAGAAATTTTAACTTTAATATCTCTCTAGCTTTAAAAAGGTAGCTTCAATTTGAACGAAAGTACTTACAATAGTTGCCCATGTTAATGGTGAATATGGCGGTACAAAAATCGTAGCGCTTTGGTGTACCGTCTGGGAGGAGTAGGGTTTGTATGTTATGGACAGAAATCTTCGGAATCTTCCGTACATACACACGGAATGTTTGCGTACATACACACGGAATGTTGGACCGCAGAGTTTTAGTAGTATATAGACTAGACCGAGTGGGCCCGTTGGGCCCGTCCTCGTAGGGTTTCCATTGTAACCGGGAGGGGAGGAAAGGGGGAGGGTTGGGGGAGGGAAGGGGGAGGGAGGAGGGGAGGGAGGGGGGGAGGGGAGGGGGGGAGGGAGAGGGGAGGGAGGGGGGAGGGAGGGGGGAGAGGGGGGGATGGGAGGGGGGAGGGGAGGGGGGAAGGGAGGAGGGAAGGGGGGGAGGGAGAGGGGAGGGAGGTGGGTAGGGGGGAGGGAGGGAGGGGGACCTCCCCTTTTCCCAGTACCCCTCTTTCCCCGTTGGGCCCGTCCTCGTAGGGTTTCCATTGTAACCGGGAGGAGGGGAGGGCGGGAAGGGGGAGGGAGGGAGGAGGGAGGTGTGGAGGGAGGAGGGGAGGGGAGGGAGGGGGAGGGGAGGGAGGGGGGTAGGGGGGAGGGGAGGGAGGGGGAGGGAGAGGGGATGGGGGAGGGGAGGGGGAAGGGGGGAGGGAGGGGTACCTCCCCTTTTCCCAGTACTCCTCTTTCCCCGTTGGGCCCGTCCTCGTAGGGTTTCCATTGTAACCGGGAGGGGGGGAGGGAGGGAGGAGGGAGGTGTGGAGGGAGGTGTGGAGGGAGGAGGGGAGGGGGAGGGAGGGGGAGGGGAGGGGGAGGGGGGAAGAGGGGTAGGGGGGAGGGGAGGGAGGAGGGGAGGGAGGGGTACTCCCCTTTTCCCAGTACCCCTCTTTCCCCGTTGGGCCCGTCCCCGTAGGGTTTCCATTGTAACCGGGAGGGGGGGAGGGAGGGTGGAAGGAGGGGGAGAGGGGTGGAAGGGTGGAGGGAGGGGGGGAGGGAGTGGGGGAGGGTCGGATGGAGGGAAGGAGGGAGGGGTGAGTTAGGGGCTGAGTGGTGATGGAGGTTGGGATTGAGGGGGGAGAGAGTGGGGATGGAGGTGGGAAGGAGGGGGGAGGAAGAGGTTGAGGGGGAAGTGGGACGTCCCCTTTTCCCAGTACCCCTCTTTCTCCCACCACCAAGCCCCCACCGCAACGACCCCTGTTGTCCCCCTCCCCAGTCCCCATTCTCAGACCCCCCCCATTCTCTTGGAATAAAAAAAAATACTTTAAAAAAAAAAGTGCTTTTTAATTGCTTGTTTTGAAACATTCGTGGTTAAGTGCTTTTTTAAAAAACATTCGCGGTTAAGTGCTGGTTTTGAAACATTCGCGGCTACTTAGTGCTTCTGTCAGTTGCTTTTCGAGGGAGGGAGTAGGGAGGTGTGGAGGGGGAGGGGAGGGGGAGGGAGGGGGGAGGGGAGGGGGGAAGGGGGGGAGGGAGAGGGGAGGGAAGGGGGTAGGGGGGAGGGAGGGGGGAGGGGGGAAGGGGAGGGAGGGGGAAGGGGAGGGGGAGGGAGGGGGGAGGGAGAAGGGAGGGAGGGGGGAATGAGGGGGGAGGGAGGGGAACCTCCCATTTTCCCAGTACCCCTCTTTCCCCATTGGGCCCGTCCTCGTAGGGTTTCCATTGTAACCGGGAGGAGGGGAGGGAGGGTGGAAGGAGGGGGGAGGGGGAGAGGGATGGAATGGTGGAGGGAGGGGGGAGGGAGTGGGGGAGGGTGGGATGGAGGGAAGGAGGGAGGGGGGGAGTTAGGGGCTGAGTGGTGAAGGAGGTTGGGATTGAGGGGGGAGGGAGGGGGGAGGGAGTGGGGATGGAGCTGGGAAGGAGGGGGGAGGAAGGGGTTGAGGGGGGAAGTGGGACCTCCCCTTTTCCCAGTACCCCTCTTTCCCCCACCACCAAGCCCCCTCCGCAACGACCCCTGTTGTCCCCCTCCCCAGTCCCCATTCTCAGACCCCCCCCCCCATTCTCTCTCTCCCCCAGACACACTCTCAGTGCTTTTTTCGAAACACTTGCCCCGGTGGCCCACGAGCATAGGGGCCCAATGCTGATCTGTGTATGTTAAGTGACTTGCAATAAAAAAAAATACTTTAAAAAAAAGATAAGTGCTTTTTAAGTGCTTGTTTTGAAACATTCACGGTCACATAGTGCTTCTCACTGCGATCTGTTAGTGGTGCTTTTCGAAACAATGTAGCACCCATCTCAAACAAGCATTGGGAGGATGGGAGGGAGGGAAGGGGAGGGAGGGAGGAGAGAGGTGTGGATGGAGGGGGGAAGGGGAGGGGGAACGGGGGGGAGGGAGAGGGGAGGGAGGGGGGATGCGATGGGGAAGGGGGGAGGGAGGGGGACCTCCCCTTTTCCCAGTACCCCTCTTTCCCCGTTGGGCCCGTCCTCGTAGGGTTTCCATTGTAACCGGGAGGAGGGGAGGGAGGGAGGAGGAGGTGTGGAGGAAGGAGGGGAGGGGGGGAGGGGAGGGGGAGGGAGAGGGTTAGGGGGGAGGGGGAGGGGAGGGGGGAAGGGGAGGGAGGGGGACCTCCCCTTTTCCCAGTACCCCTCTTTCCCCGTTGGGCCCGTCCCCGTAGGGTTTCCTTTGTAACCAGAAGGGAGGGAGGGAGGGTGGAAGGAGGGGGAGGGGGAGAGGGATGGAAGGGTGGAGGGAGGGGGGGAGGATGGAGGGAAGGAGGGAGGGGGGGGAGTTAGGGGAGGAGGGGTGAGGGAGGTGGGGAGGGAGTTGGGGAGGAGGGGGGGAGGGAGTGGGGATGGAGGTGGGAAGGAGTGGGGAGGAAGGGGTTGAGGGGGGAAGGGGGGGAGGGAGGGAATAGGGGCCCCATGCTGATCTGTGTATGTTAAGTGACTTGCACAACTTTAAAAAACTGGCAGTTGCTTTTCGCAACAATGTTGCAACAATCTCACACAAGCATTGTGACGTCACAAGCTGAAGATGTAAATTTAAAACCGAGCTGATCTCTCATTGGTGCACGGGTGCCATTGTGACATCACGCGCTGAAGCCCCTTCAAGAAAAGGGTTAGAAATGAAAATTTATACTTTAATATCTCTCTAGCTTTAAAAAGGTAGCTTCAATTTGAACGAAAGTACTTACAATAGTTGCCCATGTTAATGGTGAATACGGCGGTACAAAAATCGTAGCGCTTTGGTGTACCGTCTGGGAGGAGTAGGGTTTGGCCCCTTCAAGAAAAGTGTTAGAAATGAAAATTTAAACTTTAATATCTCTCTAGCTTTAAAAAGTTAGCTTCAATTTGAACGAAAGTACTTACAATAGTTGCCCATGTCAATGGTGAATACGGCGGTACAAAAATCGTAGCGCTTTGGTGTACCGTCTGGGAGGAGCAGGGTTTGTAAGTTATGGACAGAAATCTTCGGAATCTTCCGTATATACATACGGAATCTTCCGTATATACATACGGAATGTTGGACCGCAGAGTTTTAGTATTATACTAGACCGAGTGGGCCCGTTGGGCCCGTCCTCGTAGGGTTTCCATTGTAACCGGGAGGGGAGGAAAGGGGGAGGGTTGGGGGAGGGAAGGGGGAGGGAGGAGGGGAGGGAGGGGGGGAGGGGAGGGGGAGGGAGAGGGGAGGGAGGGGGGTAGGGGGGAGGGAGGGGGGAGAGGGGGGGATGGGAGGGGGGAGGGGAGGGGGGAGGGAGGAGGGAAGGGGGGGAGGGAGAGGGGAGGGAGGTGGGTAGGGGGGAGGGAGGGAGGGGGACCTCCCCTTTTCCCAGTACCCCTCTTTCCCCGTTGGGCCCGTCCTCGTAGGGTTTCCATTGTAACCGGGAGGAGGGGAGGGCGGGAAGGGGGAGGGAGGGAGGAGGGAGGTGTGGAGGGAGGAGGGGAGGGGAGGGAGGGGGGAGGGGGGGAAGGGGAGGGGGGAAGGGGGGAAGGGGGAGGGAGAGGGAGAGGGGAGGGAGGGGGGATGGGATGGGGGAAGGGGGGAGGGAGGGGGACCTCCCCTTTTCCCAGTACTCCTCTTTCCCCGTTGGGCCCGTCCTCGTAGGGTTTCAATTGTAACCGGGAGGGGGGGAGGGAGGGTGGAAGGAGGGGGGAGAGGGATGGAAGGGTGGAGGGAGGGGGGGAGGGATTGGGGAGGGAGGGATGGAGGGAGGGGGGAGTTAGGGGGGAGGGGGGAGGGAGTTGGGGAGGGAGGGGGAGGAGGGGGGGAGGGAGTGGGGATGGAGGTGGGAAGGAGGGGGGATGAAGGGGTTGAGGGGGGAAGGGGGACCTCCCCTTTTCCCAGTACCCCTCTTTCCCCGTTGGGCCCGTCCTCATAGGGTTTCCATTGTAACCGGGAGGGGGGGAGGGAGGTGTGGAGGGAGGTGTGGAGGGAGGAGGGGAGGGGGAGGGAGGGGGGGAGGGGAGGGGGGAAGGGGAGGGGGAAGGGGGGAGGGGGTAGGGGGGAGGGGAGGGAGGGGGACCTCCCCTTTTCCCAGTACCCCTCTTTCCCCGTTGGGCCCGTCCCCGTAGGGTTTCTATTGTAACCGGGAGGGGGGAGGGAGGATGGAAGGAGGGGGGAGGGGGAGAGGGATGGAAGGGTGGATTGATTGGGGGAGGGAGGGATGGAGGGAAGGAGGGAGGGGGGGAGTTAGGGGGGAGGTTTGAGGGAGGTGGGGAGGGAGGGGGAGGGAGTTGGGGAGGGAGGGGGAGGAGGGGGGGAGGGAGTGGGGATGGAGGTGGGAAGGAAGGGGTTGAGGGGTGAAGGGGGACCTCCCATTTTCCCAGTACCCCTCTTTCCCCCACCACCAAGCCCCCTCCGCAACGACCCCTGTTGTCCCCCTCCCCAGTCCCCATTCTCAGACACCCCCCCCATTCTCTCTCTCCCCCAGACACACTCCAAGTGCTGTTTCGCAACACTTGCCCCGGTGGCCCACGAGCATAGAGGCCCCATGTTGATCTGTGTATGTTAAGTGACTTGCAATAAAAAAGACTACTTGAAAACAGTGGTTTAAAGTGGTTTAAAGTGCTGTTTTTGCTACATTCGCGGTCATTTAGTGCTTCTCACGACCACGGTCATTTAGTGCTTCTCACTGCGATCTGTTAGTGGTGCTTTTCGAAACAATGTAGCACCCATCTCAAACAAGCATTGGGAGGATGGGAGGGAGGGAAGGGGAGGGAGGGAGGAGAGAGGTGTGGAGGGAGGAGGGGAGGGAGGGGGAAGGGGAGGGGGGAACGGGGGGAAGGGGGAGGGAGAGGGGAGGGAGGGGGGATGGGATGGGGGAAGGGGGGAGGGAGGGGGACCTCCCCTTTTCCCAGTACCCCTCTTTCCCCGTTGGGCCCGTCCTCGTAGGGTTTCCATTGTAACCGGGAGGAGGGGAGGGAGGGAGGAGGGAGGTGTGGAGGGAGGAGGGGAGGGGGGGAGGGGAGGGGGGAAGGGGGAGGGAGAGGGTTAGGGGGGAGGGGGATGGGGGAGGGGGTAAGGGGAGGGAGGGGGACCTCCCCTTTTCCCAGTACCCCTCTTTCCCCGTTGGGCCCGTCCCCGTAGGGTTTCCTTTGTAACCAGAAGGGGGGGAGGGAGGGTGGAAGGAGGGGGGAGGGGGAGAGGGATGGAAGGGTGGAGGGAGGGGGGGAAGGATGGAGGGAAGGAGGGAGGGGGGGGAGTTAGGGGAGGAGGGGTGAGGGAGGTGGGGAGGGAGTTGGGGAGGAGGGGGGGAGGGAGTGGGGATGGAGGTGGGAAGGAGTGGGGAGGAAGGGGTTGAGGGGGGAAGGGGGGGGAGGGAGGGAATAGGGGCCCCATGCTGATCTGTGTATGTTAAGTGACTCGCACAACTTTAAAAAACTGGCAGTTGCTTTTCGCAACAATGTTGCAAACCATCTCACACAAGCATTGTGACGTCACAAGCTGAAGACCTTGAAAAAAAAGGTCAGAAAAAAAATTATGTAAATTTAAAACCGAGCTGATCTCTCATTGGTGCACGGGTGCCATTGTGACATCACGCGCTGAAGCCCCTTCAAGAAAAGGGTTAGAAATGAGAAATTTTAACTTTAATATCTCTCTAGCTTTAAAAAGGTAGCTTCAATTTGAACGAAAGTACTTACAATAGTTGCCCATGTTAATGGTGAATATGGCGGTACAAAAATCGTAGCGCTTTGGTGTACCGTCTGGGAGGAGTAGGGTTTGTAAGTTATGGACAGAAATCTTCGGAATCTTCCGTACAAACATACGGAATCTTCCGTATATACATACGGAATGTTGGACCGCAGAGTTTTAGTAGTATACTAGACCGAGTGGGCCCGTTGGGCCCGTCCTCGTAGGGTTTCCATTGTAACCGGGAGGGGAGGAAAGGGGGAGTGTTGGGGGAGGGAAGGGGGAGGGAGGAGGGGAGGGAGGGGGGGAGGGGAGGGGGGGAGGGAGAGGGGAGGGAGGGGGGTAGGGGGGAGGGAGGGGGGAGAGGGGGGATGGGAGGGGGGAGGGGAGGGGGGAAGGGAGGAGGGAAGGGGGGGAGGGAGAGGGGAGGGAGGTGGGTAGGGGGGAGGGAGGAAGGGGGACCTCCCCTTTTCCCAGTACCCCTCTTTCCCCGTTGGGCCCGTCCTCGTAGGGTTTCCATTGTAACCGGGAGGAGGGGAGGGCGGGAAGGGGGAGGGAGGGAGGAGGGAGGTGTGGAGGGAGGAGGGGAGGGGAGGGAGGGGGGAGGGGAGGGAGGGGGGTAGGGGGGAGGGGGAGGGAGGGGGAGGGAGAGGGGATGGGGGAGGGGAGGGGGAAGGGGGGAGGGAGGGGGACCTCCCCTTTTCCCAGTACTCCTCTTTCCCCGTTGGGCCCGTCCTCGTAGGGTTTCCATTGTAACCGGGAGGGGGGGAGGGAGGGAGGAGGGAGGTGTGGAGGGAGGTGTGGAGGGAGGTGTGGAGGGAGGAGGGGAGGGGGAGGGAGGGGGGGAGGGGAGGGGGAGGGGGGAAGAGGGGTAGGGGGGAGGGGAGGGAGGAGGGGAGGGAGGGGAACTCCCCTTTTCCCAGTACCCCTCTTTCCCCGTTGGGCCCGTCCCCGTAGGGTTTCCATTGTAACCGGGAGGGGGGGAGGGAGGGTGGAAGGAGGGGGAGAGGGGTGGAAGGGTGGAGGGAGGGGGGGAGGGAGTGGGGGAGGGTCGGATGGAGGGAAGGAGGGAGGGGTGAGTTAGGGGCTGAGTGGTGATGGAGGTTGGGATTGAGGGGGGAGAGAGTGGGGATGGAGGTGGGAAGGAGGGGGGAGGAAGAGGTTGAGGGGGAAGTGGGACCTCCCCTTTTCCCAGTACCCCTCTTTCTCCCACCACCAAGCCCCCACCGCAACGACCCCTGTTGTCCCCCTCCCCAGTCCCCATTCTCAGACCCCCCCCCATTCTCTTGGAATAAAAAAAAAAACTTTTTAAAAAAAAGTGCTTTTTAATTGCTTGTTTTGAAACATTCGCGGTTAAGTGCTTTTTTAAAAAACATTCGCGGTTAAGTGCTGGTTTTGAAACATTCGCGGCTACTTAGTGCTTCTGTCAGTTGCTTTTCGAGGGAGGGAGTAGGGAGGTGTGGAGGGGGGAGGGGAGGGGGAGGGAGGGGGGAGGGGAGGGGGGAAGGGGGGGAGGGAGAGGGGAGGGAAGGGGGTAGGGGGGAGGGGGAGGGAGGGGGGAGGGGGGAAGGGGAGGGAGGGGGAAGGGGAGGGGGAGGGAGGGGGGGAGGGAGAAGGGAGGGAGGGGGGAGTGAGGGGGGAGGGAGGGGAACCTCCCATTTTCCCAGTACCCCTCTTTCCCCATTGGGCCCGTCCTCGTAGGGTTTCCATTGTAACCGGGAGGAGGGGAGGGAGGGTGGAAGGAGGGGGGAGGGGGAGAGGGATGGAATGGTGGAGGGAGGGGGGAGGGAGTGGGGGAGGGTGGGATGGAGGGAAGGAGGGAGGGGGGGAGTTAGGGGCTGAGTGGTGAAGGAGGTTGGGATTGAGGGGGGAGGGAGGGGGGAGGGAGTGGGGATGGAGGTGGGAAGGAGGGGGGAGGAAGGGGTTGAGGGGGGAAGTGGGACCTCCCCTTTTCCCAGTACCCCTCTTTCCCCCACCACCAAGCCCCCTCCGCAACGACCCCTGTTGTCCCCCTCCCCAGTCCCCATTCTCAGACCCCCCCCCCCCCCCATTCTCTCTCTCCCCCAGACACACTCTCAGTGCTTTTTTCGAAACACTTGCCCCGGTGGCCCACGAGCATAGGGGCCCAATGCTGATCTGTGTATGATAAGTGACTTGCAATAAAAAAAAATACTTTAAAAAAAGATAAGTGCTTTTTAAGTGCTTGTTTTGAAACATTCACGGTCACATAGTGCTTCTCACTGCGATCTGTTAGTGGTGCTTTTCGAAACAATGTAGCACCCATCTCAAACAAGCATTGGGAGGATGGGAGGGAGGGAAGGGGAGGGAGGGAGGAGAGAGGTGTGGAGGGAGGGGGGAAGGGGAGGGGGAACGGGGGGAGGGAGAGGGGAGGGAGGGGGGATGGGATGGGGGAAGGGGGGAGGGAGGGGGACCTCCCCTTTTCCCAGTACCCCTCTTTCCCCGTTGGGCCCGTCCTCGTAGGGTTTCCATTGTAACCGGGAGGAGGGGAGGGAGGGAGGAGGAGGTGTGGAGGGAGGAGGGGAGGGGGGGAGGGGAGGGGGAGGGAGAGGGTTAGGGGGGAGGGGGAGGGGGGAGGGGAGGGGGGAAGGGGAGGGAGGGGGACCTCCCCTTTACCCAGTACCCCTCTTTCCCCGTTGGGCCCGTCCCCGTAGGGTTTCCTTTGTAACCAGAAGGGGGGGAGGGAGGGTGGAAGGAGGGGGGAGGGGGAGAGGGATGGAAGGGTGGAGGGAGGGGGGGAGGATGGAGGGAAGGAGGGAGGGGGGGGGAGTTAGGGGAGGAGGGGTGAGGGAGGTGGGGAGGGAGTTGGGGAGGAGGGGGGGAGGGAGTGGGGATGGAGGTGGGAAGGAGTGGGGAGGAAGGGGTTGAGGGGGGAAGGGGGGGAGGGAGGGAATAGGGGCCCCATGCTGATCTGTGTATGTTAAGTGACTGGCACAACTTTAAAAAACTGGCAGTTGCTTTTCGCAACAATGTTGCAACAATCTCACACAAGCATTGTGACGTCACAAGCTGAAGATGTAAATTTAAAACCGAGCTGATCTCTCATTGGTGCACGGGTGCCATTGTGACATCACGCACTGAAGCCCCTTCAAGAAAAGGGTTAGAAATGAAAATTTATACTTTAATATCTCTCTAGCTTTAAAAAGGTAGCTTCAATTTGAACGAAAGTACTTACAATAGTTGCCCATGTTAATGGTGAATACGGCGGTACAAAAATCGTAGCGCTTTGGTGTACCGTCTGGGAGGAGTAGGGTTTGGCCCCTTCAAGAAAAGTATTAGAAATGAAAATTTAAACTTTAATATCTCTCTAGCTTTAAAAAGGTAGCTTCAATTTGAACGAAAGTACTTACAATAGTTGCCCACGTCAATGGTGAATACGGCGGTACAAAAATCGTAGCGCTTTGGTGTACCGTCTGGGAGGAGCAGGGTTTGTAAGTTATGGACAGAAATCTTCGGAATCTTCCGTATATACATACGGAATCTTCCGTATATACATACGGAATGTTGGACCGCAGAGTTTTAGTATTATACTAGACCGAGTGGGCCCGTTGGGCCCGTCCTCGTAGGGTTTCCATTGTAACCGGGAGGATGGGAGGGAGGGAAGTGGGAGGGAGGGGGGGAGGGGAGGGTGGAGTGGAGGGGGGAGGGGAGGGGGAAGGAGGGGAGGGGGATGGGGAGGGAGAGGGGAGGGAGGGGGGTGGGGGGAGGGTCTATTTTACTTTAAAATAAACAGCGTTCTTTGTTGAAAAGGAAATAAACTTATTTATAGAGCATCAGCTTTTTTAAAATAAATAAAATCAAACTTAATGAAAATCACATTCCTCATTTTAAATAAATGTCTTTGTTATAAATGAAATCAAACAGCGGGAGAGGCGACGGCGACTACACCTCCCGGCGGTCAGCGCTGCTGGGACGGGAGGGAGGGAGGGATGAGGGAGGGAGGAGAGTGGGGAGGGAGGGGTACCTCCCCTTTTCCCAGTACTCTTCTTTCCCAAACCACCAAGCCCCCTGTTGTCCCCCTCCCCAGTCCCCATTCTCAGACCCCCCCATTCTCTTTCCCCCAGATACACTCTTACTCTCCCCTCCCCTTTCCCCAGCACACCCCTTTCCCCGTTGGGCCCGTCCTCGTAGGGTTTCCATTGTAACCGTGAGGCAGGGAGGGAGGGGGGAGGGAGGGAAGAGGGAGGTGTGGAGGGAGGAGGGGAGGGGGAGGGGGAAGGGGGGGAGGTGGAGGGAGGGGGGAGGGAGAGGGGGAGGGGTGGGGGGAAGGGGTGAGGGTGGAAGGGGGAGGGAGGGGGACCTCCCCTTTTCCCAGTACCCCTCTTTCCCCGTTGTGCCCGTCCTCGTAAGGTTTCCATTGTAACCGGGAGGGGAGTGGGGGGGAGGGAAGGGAGGAGGGAGGTGTGGAGGGGGGAGGGGAGGGGGAGGGGGGAAGGGGCAAGGGGGAGGGAGAGGGGAGGGAGGGGGTAGGGAGGGGGGAAGGGGGGAGGGAGGGGGACCACCCGTTTTCCCAGTACCCCTCTTTCCCCGTTGGGCCCGTCGTCGTAGGGTTTCCATTGTAACCGGGAGGAGGGGAGGTAGGGAAGGGGGAGGGAGGGAGGATGGAGGTGTGGAGGGAGGAGGGGAGGGGGAGGGAGGAGGGGAGGGGGAGGGAGGGGGAAGGGGGAGGAGGGAGAGGGGAGGGAGGGGGGTAGGGGGGAGGGAGGAGGGAGGTGTGGAGGGAGGAGGGGAGGGGGAGGGAGGGGGGAGGGGAGGGGGGAGGGAGAGGGGGAGGGGGAGGGAGGGAGCGTGTAAGGGGGAGGGAGGGAGACCTCCCCTTTTCCCAGTACCCCTCTTTCCCCGTTGGGCCCGTCCTCGTAGGGTTTCCATTGTAACCGGGAGGAGGGGAGGGAGGGAGGAGGGAGGTGTGGAGGGAGGAGGGGAGGGGGGAAGGGGGAGGGAGAGGGTTAGGGGGGAGGGGGAGGGGGGAGGGGAGGGGAGGGAGGGGGACCTCCCCTTTTCCCAGTACCCCTCTTTCCCCGTTGGGCCCGTCCCCGTAGGGTTTCCTTTGTAACCAGAAGGGGGGGAGGGAGGGTGGAAGGAGGGGGGAGGGGGAGAGGGATGGAAGGGTGGAGGGAGGGGGGGAGGGATGGAGGGAAGGAGGGAGGGGGGGGAGTTAGGGGAGGAGGGGTGAGGGAGGTGGGGAGGGAGTTGGGGAGGAGGGGGGGAGGGAGTGGGGATGGAGGTGGGAAGGAGTGGGGAGGAAGGGGTTGAGGGGGGAAGGGGGGGAGGGAGGGAATAGGGGCCCCATGCTGATCTGTGTATGTTAAGTGACTTGCACAACTTTAAAAAACTGGCAGTTGCCTTTCGCAACAATGTTGCAACAATCTCACACAAGCATTGTGACGTCACAAGCTGAAGATGTAAATTTAAAACCGAGCTGATCTCTCATTGGTGCACGGGTGCCATTGTGACATCACGCGCTGAAGCCCCTTCAAGAAAAGGGTTAGAAATGAAAATTAAACTTTAATATCTCTCTAGCTTTAAAAAGGTAGCTTCAATTTGAACGAAAGTACTTACAATAGTTGCCCATGTTAATGGTGAATATGGCGGTACAAAAATCGTAGCGCTTTGGTGTACCGTCAGGGAGGAGTAGGGTTTGTAAGTTATGGACAGAAACTCTTCGGAATCTTTGCGTACATACACATATACATCCATACATACGGAATGTTGGACCGCAGAGTTTTAGTAGTATATAGATAGACTAGACCGAGTGGGCCCGTTGGGCCCGTCCTCGTAGGGTTTCCATTGTAACCGGGAGGATGGGAGGGAGGGAAGTGGGAGGGAGGGGGGGAGGGGAGGGTGGAGTGGAGGGGGGAGGGGAGGGGGAAGGAGGGGAGGGGGATGGGGAGGGAGAGGGGAGGGAGGGGGGTGGGGGGAGGGTCTATTTTACTTTAAAATAAACAGCGTTCTTTGTTGAAAAGGAAATAAACTTATCTATAGAGCATCAGCTTTTTTAAAATAAATAAAATCAAACTTAATGAAAATCACATTCCTCATTTTAAATAAATGTCTTTGTTATAAATGAAATCAAACAGCGGGAGAGGCGACGGCGACTACACCTCCCGGCGGTCAGCGCTGCTGGGACGGGAGGGAGGGAGGGATGAGGGAGGGAGGAGAGTGGGGAGGGAGGGGTACCTCCCCTTTTCCCAGTACTCTTCTTTCCCAAACCACCAAGCCCCCTGTTGTCCCCCTCCCCAGTCCCCATTCTCAGACCCCCCCATTCTCTCTCCCCCAGATACACTCTTACTCTCCCCCCCCCTTTCCCCAGCACACCCCTTTCCCCGTTGGGCCCGTCCTCGTAGGGTTTCCATTGTAACCGTGAGGCAGGGAGGGAGGGGGGAGGGAGGGAAGAGGGAGGTGTGGAGGGAGGAGGGGAGGGGGAGGGAGGGGGAGGGGGGAAGGGGGGGAGGTGGAGGGAGGGGGGAGGGAGAGGGGGAGGGGTGGGGGGAAGGGGTGAGGGTGGAAGGGGGAGGGAGGGGGACCTCCCCTTTTCCCAGTACCCCTCTTTCCCCGTTGTGCCCGTCCTCGTAAGGTTTCCATTGTAACCGGGAGGGGAGTGGGGGGGAGGGAAGGGAGGAGGGAGGTGTGGAGGGGGGAGGGGAGGGGGAGGGGGAAGGGGCAAGGGGGAGGGAGAGGGGAGGGAGGGGGTAGGGAGGGGGGAAGGGGGGAGGGAGGGGGACCACCCGTTTTCCCAGTACCCCTCTTTCCCCGTTGGGCCCGTCGTCGTAGGGTTTCCATTGTAACCGGGAGGAGGGGAGGTAGGGAAGGGGGAGGGAGGGAGGAGGGAGGTGTGGAGGGAGGAGGGGAGGGGGAGGGAGGAGGGGAGGGGGAGGGAGGGGGAAGGGGGAGGAGGGAGAGGGGAGGGAGGGGGGTAGGGGGGAGGGAGGAGGGAGGTGTGGAGGGAGGAGGGGAGGGGGAGGGAGGGGGAGGGGAGGGGGGAGGGAGAGGGGGAGGGGGAGGGAGGGAGCGTGTAAGGGGGAGGGAGGGGGACCTCCCCTTTTCCCAGTACCCCTCTTTCCCCGTTGGGCCCGTCCTCGTAGGGTTTCCATTGTAACCGGGAGGAGGGGAGGGAGGGAAGGGGAGGGAGGGAGGAGGGAGGTGTGGAGGGAGGAGGGGAGGGGAGGGAGGGGGTAGGGGGGAGGGGGAGGGAGGGGGGAGGGGAGGGGGAAGGGGGAAGGGAGGGGGACCTCCCCTTTTCCCAGTACCCCTCTTTCCCCGATGGGCCCGTCCTCGTAGGGTTTCAATTGTAACCGGGAGGGGGGAGGGAGGGTGGAAGGAGGGGGGAGAGGGATGGAAGGGTGGAGGGAGGGGGGAGGGATTGGGGAGGGAGGGATGGAGGGAAGGAGGGAGGGGGGAGTTAGGGGGAGGGGAGGGGGGAGGGAGTTGGGGAGGGAGGGGGAGGAGGGGGGAGGGAGTGCGGATGGAGGTGGGAAGGAAGGGGTTGAGGGGGGAAGGGGGACCTCCCCTTTTCCCAGTACCCCTCTTTCCCCGTTGGGCCCGTCCCCGTAGGGTTTCCATTGTAACCGGGAGGGGGGAGGGAGGGTGGAAGGAGGGGGGAGGGGGAGAGGGATGGAAGGGTGGAGGGAGTTGGGAGGGAGTGGGGGAGGGTGGGATGGAGGGAAGGAGGGAGGGGGGGAGTTAGGGGCTGAGTGGTGATGGAGGTTGGGATTGAGGGGGAGGGAGGGGGGGAGGGAGTGGGGATGGAGGTGGGAAGGAGGGGGGAGGAAGGGGTTGAGAGGTGAAGTGGGACCTCCCCTTTTCCCAGTACCCCTCTTTCCCCGTTGGGCCCGTCCTCGTAGGGTTTCCATTGTAACCGGGAGGAGGGGAGGGAGGGAGGAGGGAGGTGTGGAGGGAGGAGGGGAGGGGGGAAGGGGGAGGGAGAGGGTTAGGGGGGAGGGGGAGGGGGGAGTGGAGGGGAGGGAGGGGGACCTCCCCTTTTCCCAGTACCCCTCTTTCCCCGTTGGGCCCATCCCCGTAGGGTTTCCTTTGTAACCAGAAGGGGGGAGGGAGGGTGGAAGGAGGGGGGAGGGGGAGAGGGATGGAAGGGTGGAGGGAGGGGGGGAGGGATGGAGGGAAGGAGGGAGGGGGGGGAGTTAGGGGAGGAGGGGTGAGGGAGGTGGGGAGGGAGTTGGGGAGGAGGGGGGGAGGGAGTGGGGATGGAGGTGGGAAGGAGTGGGGAGGAAGGGGTTGAGGGGGGAAGGGGGGGAGGGAGGGAATAGGGGCCCCATGCTGATCTGTGTATGTTAAGTGACTTGCACAACTTTAAAAAACTGGCAGTTGCCTTTCGCAACAATGTTGCAACAATCTCACACAAGCATTGTGACGTCACAAGCTGAAGATGTAAATTTAAAACCGAGCTGATCTCTCATTGGTGCACGGGTGCCATTGTGACATCACGCGCTGAAGCCCCTTCAAGAAAAGGGTTAGAAATGAAAATTAAACTTTAATATCTCTCTAGCTTTAAAAAGGTAGCTTCAATTTGAACGAAAGTACTTACAATAGTTGCCCATGTTAATGGTGAATATGGCGGTACAAAAATCGTAGCGCTTTGGTGTACCGTCAGGGAGGAGTAGGGTTTGTAAGTTATGGACAGAAACTCTTCGGAATCTTTGCGTACATACACATATACATCCATACATACGGAATGTTGGACCGCAGAGTTTTAGTAGTATACTAGACCAAGTGGGCCCGTTGGGCCCGTCCTCGTAGGGTTTCCATTGTAACCGGGAGGGGAGTGGGGGGGAGGGAAGGGGGAGGTAGGGAGGAGGGGAGGGGGAGTGAGGGGGGAGGGGAGGGGGGGAGGGGGGAGGGAGAGGGGAGGTAGGGGGGAGGGGGAGGGAGGGGGAGGGAGGGGGGAGGGAGAGGGGAGGGAGGGGGGGAGGGAGGGGGACCTCCCCTTTTCCCAGTACCACTCTTTCCCCGTTGGGCCCGTCCTCGTAGGGTTTCCATTGTAACCGGGAGGAGGGGAGGGAGGGAAGGGGAAGGGAGGGAGGGGGACGTCCCCTTTTCCCAGTACCCCTCTTTCCACGTTGGGCCCGTCCTTGTAGGGTTTCCATTGTAACCGGGAGGCGGGGAGGGAGGGGGGAGGGAGGGAGGAGGGAGGTGTGGAGGGAGGAGGGGAGGGGGGATGGGGTGGGAGGGGAAGGGGGGAGGGGGAAGGGGGAGGTGGAGGGAGGGGGGAGGGAGGGGGGAGGGGAAGGGGGGAGGGAGGGGGACCTCCCCTTTTCCCAGTACCCCTCTTTCCCCGTTGGGCCCGTCCCCGTAGGGTTTCCATTGTAACCGGAAGAGGGGGAGGGAGGGTGGAAGGAGGGGGGAAGGGGAGAGGGATGGAAGGGTGGAGGGGGTGTGGAGGGAGGAGGGGAGGGGGGATGGGGTGGGAGGGGAAGGGGGGAGGGGGAAGGGGGGAGGGAGGGAGGAGGGAGGTGTGGAGGGAGGAGGGGAGGGGGAAGGAGGGGGGGAGGGGAGGGGGAGGGGGAAGGGGGGGAGGGGGAGGTGGAGGGAGGGGGGAGGGAGAGGGGGAGGGGTGGGGGGAAGGGGGGAGGGAGGGAGAGTGGAAGGGGGAGGGAGGGGGACCTCCCCTTTTCCCAGTGCCCCTCTTTCCCCGTTGGGCACGTCCTCGTAGGGTTTCCATTGTAACCGGGAGGGGAGGGAGGGAAGGGGGAGGGAGGGAAGGGGGAGGGAGGGAGGAGGGAGGAGGGAGGTGTGGAGGGAGGAGTGGAGGGGGAGGGAGGGAGGGGAGGGGGGAGGGGAGGGGGGGGGAGGGGGGAAGGGAGAGGGGGGGAGGGGGAGGGAGGGGGGAGGGAGGGGGAGGGGAAGGGCGGAGGGAGGGGGACCTCCCCTTTTCCCAGTACCCCTCTTTCACCGTTGGGCCCGTCCTCGTAGGGTTTACATTGTAACCGGGAGGAGGGGAGGGAGGGAAGGGGGAGGGAGGGAGGAGGGAGGTGTGGAGGGAGGAGGGGAGGGGGAGGGGGAAGGGGGGAGGGAGAGGGGAGGGAGGGGGGTAGGGGGGGGAGGGAGGGGGGAGGGAGGGGGGAGGGGATGGGGAAGGGAGGGGGACCTCCCCTTTTCCCAGTACCCCTCTTTCCCCGTTGTGCCCGTCCTCGTAGGGTTTCCATTGTAACCGGGAGGGGAGTGGGGGGGAGGGAAGAGAGGAGGGAGGTGTGGAGGGGGGAGGGGAGGGGGGAGGGGGGAGGGGAGAGGGGAGGGAGGGGGTAGGGAGGGGGGGGAGGGAGGGGGACCACCCGTTTTCCCAGTACCCCTCTTTCCCCGTTGGGCCCGTCCTCGTAGGGTTTCCATTGTAACCGGGAGGCGGGGAGGGTGGGGGGAGGGAGGGAGGTGTGGAGTGAGGAGGGGAGGGAAGGGGGGGAGGGGAGGGGTGAAGGGGGGAAGGGGGGGAGGTGGAGGGAGGGGGAAAGGGGGAGGGAGGGGGACCTCCCATTTTCCCAGTACCCCTCTTTCCCCGTTGGGCCCGTCCTCATAGGGTTTCCATTGTAACCGGGAGGCGGGGATGGAGGGGGGAGGGAGGGGGGAAGGGGGGAGGGAGGGGGACCTCCCCTTTTCCCAGTACCCCTCTTTCCCCGTTGGGCCCGTCCCCGAGGGGTGAGGGAGGTGGGGAGGGATGGGGAGGAGGGGGGGAGGGAGTGGGGATGGAGTGGGGAGTAAGGGGTTGAGGGGGGAAGGGGGACCTCCCCTTTCTTTTTTCGAAACACTTGCCCCGGTGGCCCACGAGCATAGGGGCCCCATGTTAAGTGACTTGCAATAAAAAACACAACTTTAAAAAACAATCAGTTGCTTTTCGCAACAATGTTGAACCCATCTCACACAAGCATTGTGACGTCACAAGCTGAAGACCTTGAAAAAAAAGGTTAAAAATAAAAAGATGTAAATTTGTAAAGAGTAGACACCCAATAGCAGCTGCTTGTCCATTGTGACATCACACGCTGAAGGGGAGGGAAGGGGGGTCAGCTCGAGCTCATCTCACAGGGGCATTGTGACATCACACGCTGAAGACTAAATCCGCACCACAGCGCCCCCCTGAAAAGGGGGGGGGGCAGCGCTTTAAAACCTCTGTAACTTAAAAAATACGCGACCAAATTAAGTGAAAATATCACGGCCGAGCGAGCGCGAGATTGGCAATTGAGGCGGTGTGAAAACCGTGGCGCTACGGTTCGCCTTTTTTCCGCAATCGATGTTACGTACGGTTCAGGTCATTCCCAAAAATTTACACAAGATCTGAGTTTTAATAGTATACTAGACCGAGTGGGCCCGTTGGGCCCGTCCTCGTAGGGTTTCCATTGTAACCGGGATGGGAGGAAAGGGGGAGGGTTGGGGGAGGGAAGGGGGAGGGAGGAGGGGAGGGAGGGGGGGAGGGGAGGGGGGGAGGGGGAGGGAGAGGGGAGGTAGGGGGGTAGGGGGGAGGGAGGGGGGAGAGGGGGGGATGGGAGGGGGGAGGGGGGAAGGGAGGAGGGTAGGGGGGGAGGGAGAGGGGAGGGAGGTGGGTAGGGGGGAGGGAGGGAGGGGGACCTCCCCTTTTCCCAGTACCCCTCTTTCCCCGTTGGGCCCGTCCTCGTAGGGTTTCCATTGTAACCGGGAGGAGGGGAGGGCGGGGAGGGAGGAGGGAGGTGTGGAGGGAGGAGGGGAGGGGAGGGAGGGGGGAGGGGAGGGAGGGGGGTAGGGGGGAGGGGGAGGGAGGGGGAGGGAGGGGGAGGGAGGGGGAGGGAGAGGGAAGGGGGGAGGGAGGGGGGAGGGAGGGGGACCTCCCCTTTTCCCAGTACCCCTCTTTCCCCGTTGGGCCCGTCCCCGTAGGGTTTCCATTGTAACCGGGAGGGGTGGAGGGAGGGTGGAAGGAGGGGGGAGGGGGAGAGGGGTGGAAGGGTGGAGGGAGGGGGGGAGGGAGTGGGGGAGGGTCGGATGGAGGGAAGGAGGGACGGGTGAGTTAGGGGCTGAGTGGTGATGGAGGTTGGGATTGAGGGGGGAGAGAGTGGGGATGGAGGTGGGAAGGAGGGGGGAGGAAGAGGTTGAGGGGGAAGTGGGACCTCCCCTTTTCCCAGTACCCCTCTTTCCCCCACCACCAAGCCCCCACCGCAACGACCCCTGTTGTCCCCCTTCCCAGTCCCCATTCTCAGACCCCCCCCATTCTCTTGGAATAAAAAAAAAAACTTTTTAAAAAATAAGTGCTTTTTAATTGCTTGTTTTGGAACATTCGCGGTTAAGTGCTTTTTTAAAAAACATTCGCGGTTAAGTGCTGGTTTTGAAACATTCGCGGCTACTTAGTGCTTCTGTCAGCAGCTTTTCGAAACAATGTTGCAACCATCTCACACAAGCATTGGGAGGATGGGAGGGAGGGAAGGGGAGGGAGGGAGGAGGGAGGTGTGGAGGGAGGAGGGGAGGGAGGGGGGAAGGGGAGGGGGGGAAGGGGGCGGGAGAGGGGAGGGAGGGGGGATGGGATGGGGAAGGGGGGAGTGAGGGGGACCTCCCCTTTTCCCAGTACCCCTCTTTCCCCGTTGGGCCCGTCCTCGTAGGGTTTCCATTGTAACCGGGAGGAGGGGAGGGAGGGAAGGGGAGGGAGGGAGGAGGGAGGTGTGGAGGGAGGGGAGGGGGAGGGAGGGGGGAGGGGAGGGGGGAAGGGGGGGAGGGGGGAGGGAGAGGGGGAAGGAGGGGGGAGGGGGGTGAGGGGGGAGGGAGAGGGGTAGTGGGGGAGGGGAGGGGGAAGGGGAGGGAGGGGGACCTCCCCTTTTCCCAGTACCCCTCTTTCCCCGTTGGGCCCGTCCTCGTAGGGTTTCCATTGAAACCGGGAGGAGGGGAGGGAGGGAAGGGGGAGGGAGGGAGGTGTGGAGGGTGGAGGGGGAGGGAGGGGGGAGGGGAGGGGGGAAGGGGGGGAGGGAGGGGGGGTGGAGGTGGGAAGGAGTGGGGAGGAAGGGGTTGAGGGGGGAAGGGGGGGGGAGGGAGGGAATAGGGGCCCCATGCTGATCTGTGTATGTTAAGTGACTCGCACAACTTTAAAAAACTGGCAGTTGCTTTTCGCAACAATGTTGCAATCATCTCACACAAGCATTGTGACGTCACAAGCTGAAGACCTTGAAAAAAAAGGTCAGAAAAAATTTTATGTAAATTTAAAGTAGTAAACACCCAATAGCAGCCGCTTGTCCATCGCGAGCTGATCTCTCATTGGTGCACGGGTGCCATTGTGACATCACGCGCTGAAGCCCCTTCAAGAAAAGGGTTAGAAATGAAAAATTTAAACTTTAATATCTCTCTAGCTTTAAAAAGGTAGCTTCAATTTGAACGAAAGTACTTACAATAGTTGCCCATGTTAATGGTGAATACGGCGGTACAAAAATCGTAGCGCTTTGGTGTACCGTCTGGGAGGAGTAGGGTTTGGCCCCTTCAAGAAAAGTGTTAGAAATGAAAATTTAAACTTTAATATCTCTCTAGCTTTAAAAAGGTAGCTTCAATTTGAACGAAAGTACTTACAAATAGTTGCCCATGTTAATGGTGAATACGGCGGTACAAAAATCGTAGCGCTTTGGTGTACCGTCTGGGAGGAGTAGGGTTTGTAAGTTATGGACAGAAATCTTCGGAATCTTCCGTATATACACACGGAATCTTCCGTATATACATACGGAATGTTGGACCGCAGAGTTTTAGTAGTATACTAGACCGAGTGGGCCCGTTGGGCCCGTCCTCGTAGGGTTTCCATTGTAACCGGGAGGGGAGGAAAGGGGGAGGGTTGGGGGAGGGAAGGGGGAGGGAGGAGGGGAGGGAGGGGGGAGGGGAGGGGGGAGGGAGAGGGGGAGGGAGGGGGTTAGGGGGAGGGAGGGGGGAGAGGGGGGGATGGGAGGGGGGAGGGGAGGGAAGGGAGGAGGGAAGGGGGGAGGGAGAGGGGAGGGAGGTGGGTAGGGGGGAGGGAGGGAGGGGGACCTCCCCTTTTCCCAGTACCCCTCTTTCCCCGTTGGGCCCGTCCTCGTAGGGTTTCCATTGTAACCGGGAGGAGGGGAGGGCGGGAAGGGGGAGGGAGGGAGGAGGGAGGTGTGGAAGGAGGAGGGGAGGGGAGGGAGGGGGAGGGTAGGGAGGGGGGTAGGGGGAGGGAGAGGGGGGAGGGGGAAGGGGGGAGGGAGGGGGACCTCCCCTTTTCCCAGTACAACTCTTTCCCCGTTGGGCCCGTCCTCGTAGGGTTTCAAGGAGGGGGGAGAGGGATGGAAGGGTGGAGGGAGGGGGGGGAGGGATTGGGGAGGGAGGGATGGAGGGAAGGAGGGAGGGGGGAGTTAGGGGGGAGGGGGGAGGGAGTTGGGGAGGGAGGGGGAGGAGGGGGGGAGGGAGTGGGGATGGAGGTGGGAAGGAGGGGGGATGAAGGGGTTGAGGGGGGAAGGGGGACCTCCCCTTTTCCCAGTACCCCTCTTTCCCCGTTGGGCCCGTCCTCATAGGGTTTCCATTGTAACCGGGAGGGGGGGAGGGAGGGAGGAGGGAGGTGTGGAGGGAGGAGGGGAGGGGGAGGGAGGGGGGAGGGGAGGGGGGAAGGGGAGGGGGGAAGGGGGTAGGGGGGAGGGGAGGGAGGGGGATCTCCCCTTTTCCCAGTACCCCTCTTTCCCCGTTGGGCCCGTCCTCATAGGGTTTCCATTGTAACCGGGAGGGGGGGAGGGAGGGAGGAGTGAGGTGTGGAGGGAGGAGGGGAGGGGGAGGGAGGGGGGGAGGGGAGGGGGGAAGGGGAGGGGGGAAGGGGGTAGGGGGGAGGGGAGGGAGGGGGATCTCCTCTTTTCCCAGTACCCCTCTTTCCCCGTTGGGCCCGTCCCCGTAGGGTTTCCATTGTAACCGGGAGGGGGGGAGGGAGGGTGGAAGGAGGGGGGAGGGGGAGAGGGATGGAAGGGTGGAGGGAGGGATTGGGGGAGGGTGGGATGGAGGGAAGGAGGGAGGGGGGAGTTAGGGGCTGAGTGGTGATGGAGGTTGGGATTGAGGGGGGAGAGAGTGGGGATGGAGGTGGGAAGGAGGGGGGAGGAAGAGGTTGAGGGGGAAGTGGGACCTCCCCTTTTCCCAGTACCCCTCTTTCCCCCACCACCAAGCCCCCACCGCAACGACCCCTGTTGTCCCCCTCCCCAGTCCCCATTCTCAGACCCCCCCCATTCTCTTGGAATAAAAAAAAATACTTTAAAAAAAATAAGTGCTTTTTAATTGCTTGTTTTGAAACATTCGCGGTTAAGTGCTCTTTAAAAAAACATTCGCGGTTAAGTGCTGGTTTTGAAACATTCGCGGCTACTTAGTGCTTCTGTCAGTTGCTTTTCGAAACAATGTTGCAACCATCTCACACAAGCATTGGGAGGATGGGAGGGAAGGGGAGGGAGGGAGGAGGGAGGTGTGGAGGGAGGAGAGGAGGGAGGGGGGAAGGGGAGGGGGGGAAGGGGGCGGGAGAGGGGACGGAGGGGGGATGGGATGGGGAAGGGGGGAGGGAGGGGGACCTCCCCTTTTCCCAGTACCCCTCTTTCCCCGTTGGGCCCGTCCTCGTAGGGTTTCCATTGTAACCGGGAGGAGGGGAGGGAGGGAAGGGGGAGGGAGGGAGGAGGGAGGTGTGGAGGGAGGGGAGGGGGAGGGAGGGGGAGGGGAGGGGGAAGGGGGTGAGGGGGAGGGAGAGGGGGAGGGAGGGGGGAGGGAGGGGGGAAGGGGGGGAGGGAGAGGGGTAGGGGGGGAGGGGAGGGGAAGGGGGGAGGGAGAGGGGTAGGGGAGGGGAAGGGGGGAGGGAGAGGGGTAGGGGGGGAGGGGAGGGGAAGGGGAGGGAGGGGGACCTCCCCTTTTCCCAGTACCCCTCTTTCTCCGTTGGGCCCATCCTCGTAGGGTTTCCATTGTAACCGGGAGGAGGGGAGGGAGGGAAGGGGGAGGGAGGGAGGTGTGGAGGGTGGAGGGGGAGGGGGAGGGAGGGGGGAGGGGAGGGGGGAAGGGGGGGAGGGAGGGGGGGTGGAGGTGGGAAGGAGTGGGGAGGAAGGGGTTGAGGGGGGAAGGGGGGGGAGGGAGGGAATAGGGGCCCCATGCTGATCTGTGTATGTTAAGTGACTCGCACAACTTTTAAAAACTGGCAGTTGCTTTTCGCAACAATGTTGCAACATCTCACACAAGCATTGTGACGTCACAAGCTGAAGACCTTGAAAAAAAAGGTCAGAAAAAAAATCATGTAAATTTAAAGTAGTAAACACCCAATAGCAGCCGCTTGTCCATCGCGAGCTGATCTCCCATTGGTGCACGGGTGCCATTGTGACATCACGCGCTGAAGCCCTTTCAAGAAAAGGGTTAGAAATGAGAGATTTTAACTTTAATATCTCTCTAGCTTTAAAAAGGTAGCTTCAATTTGAACGAAAGTACTTACAATAGTTGCCCATGTTAATGGTGAATATGGCGGTACAAAAATCGTAGCGCTTTGGTGTAACTTCAGGGAGGAGTAGGGTTTGTAAGTTATGGACAGAAATCTTCGGAATCTTCCGTATATACATACGGAATCTTCCGTATATACATACGGAATGTTGGACCGCAGAGTTTTAGTATTATATTAGACCGAGTGGGCCCGTTGGGCCCGTCCTCGTAGGGTTTCCATTGTAACCGGGAGGATGGGAGGGAGGGAAGTGGGAGGGAGGGGGGGAGGGGAGGGTGGAGTGGAGGGGGGAGGGGAGGGGGAAGGAGGGGAGGGGGATGGGGAGGGAGAGGGGAGGGAGGGGGGTGGGGGGAGGGTCTATTTTACTTTAAAATAAACAGCGTTCTTTGTTGAAAAGGAAATAAACTTATCTATAGAGCATCAGCTTTTTTAAAATAAATAAAATCAAACTTAATGAAAATCACATTCCTCATTTTAAATAAATGTCTTTGTTATAAATGAAATCAAACAGCGGGAGAGGCGACGGCGACTACACCTCCCGGCGGTCAGCGCTGCTGGGACGGGAGGGAGGGAGGGATGAGGGAGGGAGGAGAGTGGGGAGGGAGGGGTACCTCCCCTTTTCCCAGTACTCTTCTTTCCCAAACCACCAAGCCCCCTGTTGTCCCCCTCCCCAGTCCCCATTCTCAGACCCCCCCATTCTCTCTCCCCCAGATACACTCTTACTCTCCCCCCCCCTTTCCCCAGCACACCCCTTTCCCCGTTGGGCCCGTCCTCGTAGGGTTTCCATTGTAACCGTGAGGCAGGGAGGGAGGGGGGAGGGAGGGAAGAGGGAGGTGTGGAGGGAGGAGGGGAGGGGGAGGGAGGGGGAGGGGGGAAGTGGGGGAGGTGGAGGGAGGGGGGAGGGAGAGGGGGAGGGGTGGGGGGAAGGGGTGAGGGTGGAAGGGGGAGGGAGGGGGACCTCCCCTTTTCCCAGTACCCCTCTTTCCCCGTTGTGCCCGTCCTCGTAAGGTTTCCATTGTAACCGGGAGGGGAGTGGGGGGGAGGGAAGGGAGGAGGGAGGTGTGGAGGGGGGAGGGGAGGGGGAGGGGGGAAGTGGCAAGGGGGAGGGAGAGGGGAGGGAGGGGGTAGGGAGGGGGGAAGGGGGGAGGGAGGGGGACCACCCGTTTTCCCAGTACCCCTCTTTCCCCGTTGGGCCCGTCGTCGTAGGGTTTCCATTGTAACCGGGAGGAGGGGAGGTAGGGAAGGGGGAGGGAGGGAGGAGGGAGGTGTGGAGGGAGGAGGGGAGGGGGAGGGAGGGGGAAGGGGGAGGAGGGAGAGGGGAGGGAGGGGGGTAGGGGGGAGGGAGGAGGGAGGTGTGGAGGGAGGAGGGGAGGGGGAGGGAGGGGGGAGGGGAGGGGGGAGGGAGAGGGGGAGGGGGAGGGAGGGAGCGTGTAAGGGGGAGGGAGGGGGACCTCCCGTTTTCCCAGTACCCCTCTTTCCCCGTTGGGCCCGTCCTCGTAGGGTTTCCATTGTAACCGGGAGGAGGGGAGGGAGGGAGGAGGGAGGTGTGGAGGGAGGAGGGGAGGGGGGAAGGGGGAGGGAGAGGGTTAGGGGGGAGGGGGAGGTGGGAGGGGAGGGGAGGGAGGGGGACCTCCCCTTTTCCCAGTACCCCTCTTTCCCCGTTGGGCCCGTCCCCGTAGGGTTTCCTTTGTAACCAGAAGGGGGGAGGGAGGGTGGAAGGAGGGGGGAGGGGGAGAGGGATGGAAGGGTGGAGGGAGGGGGGGAGGGATGGAGGGAAGGAGGGAGGGGGGGGAGTTAGGGGAGGAGGGGTGAGGGAGGTGGGGAGGGAGTTGGGGAGGAGGGGGGGAGGGAGTGGGGATGGAGGTGGGAAGGAGTGGGGAGGAAGGGGTTGAGGGGGGAAGGGGGGGGAGGGAGGGAATAGGGGCCCCATGCTGATCTGTGTATGTTAAGTGACTTGCACAACTTTAAAAAACTGGCAGTTGCCTTTCGCAACAATGTTGCAACAATCTCACACAAGCATTGTGACGTCACAAGCTGAAGATGTAAATTTAAAACCGAGCTGATCTCTCATTGGTGCACGGGTGCCATTGTGACATCACGCGCTGAAGCCCCTTCAAGAAAAGGGTTAGAAATGAAAATTAAACTTTAATATCTCTCTAGCTTTAAAAAGGTAGCTTCAATTTGAACGAAAGTACTTACAATAGTTGCCCATGTTAATGGTGAATATGGCGGTACAAAAATCGTAGCGCTTTGGTGTACCGTCAGGGAGGAGTAGGGTTTGTAAGTTATGGACAGAAACTCTTCGGAATCTTTGCGTACATACACATATACATCCATACATACGGAATGTTGGACCGCAGAGTTTTAGTAGTATACTAGACCGAGTGGGCCCGTTGGGCCCGTCCTCGTAGGGTTTCCATTGTAACCGGGAGGGGAAGAAAGGGGGAGGGTTGGGGGAGGGAAGGGGGAGGGAGGAGGGGAGGGAGGGGGAGGGGAGAGGGGAGGGAGAGGGGGAGGGAGGGGGTTAGGGGGAGGGAGGGGGGAGAGGGGGGGATGGGAGGGGGGAGGGGAGGGGGGAAGGGAGGAGGGAAGGGGGGGAGGGAGAGGGGAGGGAGGGAGGGAGGGGGACCTCCCCTTTTCCCAGTACCCCTCTTTCCCCGTTGGGCCCGTCCTCGTAGGGTTTCCATTGTAACCGGGAGGAGGGGAGGGCGGGAAGGGGGAGGGAGGGAGGAGGGAGGTGTGGAAGGAGGAGGGGAGGGGAGGGAGGGGGGAGGGGAGGGAGGGGGGTAGGGGGGAGGGGGAGGGAGAGGGGGGAGGGGAGGGGGAAGGGGGGAGGGAGGGGGACCTCCCCTTTTCCCAGTACTCCTCTTTCCCCGTTGGGCCCGTCCTCGTAGGGTTTCAAGGAGGGGGGAGAGGGATGGAAGGGTGGAGGGAGGGGGGGAGGGATTGGGGAGGGAGGGATGGAGGGAAGGAGGGAGGGGGGAGTTAGGGGGAGGGGGGAGGGAGTTGGGGAGGGAGGGGGAGGAGGGGGGGAGGGAGTGGGGATGGAGGTGGGAAGGAGGGGAGATGAAGGGGTTGAGGGGGGAAGGGGGACCTCCCCTTTTCCCAGTACCCCTCTTTCCCCGTTGGGCCCGTCCTCATAGGGTTTCCATTGTAACCGGGAGGGGGGGAGGGAGGGAGGAGGGAGGTGTGGAGGGAGGAGGGGAGGGGGAGGGAGGGGAGGGGGAAGGGGAGGGGGGAAGGGGGTAGGGGGGAGGGGAGGGAGGGGGATCTCCTCTTTTCCCAGTACCCCTCTTTCCCCGTTGGGCCCGTCCCCGTAGGGTTTCCATTGTAACCGGGAGGGGGGGAGGGAGGGTGGAAGGAGGGGGGAGGGGGAGAGGGATGGAAGGGTGGAGGGAGGGGGGAGGGATTGGGGGAGGGTGGGATGGAGGGAAGGAGGGAGGGGGGAGTTAGGGGCTGAGTGGTGATGGAGGTTGGGATTGAGGGGGGAGAGAGTAGGGATGGAGGTGGGAAGGAGGGGGGAGGAAGAGGTTGAGGGGGAAGTGGGACCTCCCCTTTTCCCAGTACCCCTCTTTCCCCCACCACCAAGCCCCCACCGCAACGACCCCTGTTGTCCCCCTCCCCAGTCCCCATTCTCAGACCCCCCCCATTCTCTTGGAATAAAAAAAAAAACTTTAAAAAAAATAAGTGCTTTTTAATTGCTGGTTTTGAAACATTCGCGGTTAAGTGCTTTTTAAAAAAACATTCGCGGTTAAGTGCTGGTTTTGAAACATTCGCGGCTACTTAGTGCTTCTGTCAGTTGCTTTTCGAAACAATGTTGCAACCATCTCACACAAGCATTGGGAGGATGGGAGGGAGGGAAGGGGAGGGAGGGAGGGAGGAGGGAGGTGTGGAGGGAGGAGGGGAGGGAGGGGGAAGGGGAGGGGGGGAAGGGGGCGGGAGAGGGGACGGAGGGGGGATGGGATGGGATGGGGAAGGGGGGAGGGAGGGGGACCTCCCCTTTTCCCAGTATCCCTCTTTCCCCGTTGGGCCCGTCCTCGTAGGGTTTCCATTGTAACCGGGAGGAGGGGAGGGAGGGAAGGGGGAGGGAGGGAGGGAGGGGAGGGGGAGGGAGGGAGGAGGGAGGTGTGGAGGGAGGGGAGGGGGAGGGAGGGGGGAGGGGAGGGGGGAAGGGGGGGGGGAGGGGGAGGGAGAGGGGGAGGGAGGGGGGAGGGGGGAAGTGGGGTGAGGGGGGAGGGAGAGGGGTAGGGGGGGAGGGGAGGGGAAGGGGAGGGAGGGGGACCTCCCCTTTTCCCAGTACCCCTCTTTCTCCGTTGGGCCCATCCTCGTAGGGTTTCAATTGTAACCGGGAGGAGGGGAGGGAGGGAAGGGGGAGGGAGGGAGGTGTGGAGGGTGGAGGGGGAGGGGGAGGGAGGGGGGAGGGGAGGGGGGAAGGGGGGGAGGGAGGGGAGATGGAGGTGGGAAGGAGTGGGGAGGAAGGGGTTGAGGGGGGAAGGGGGGGAGGGAGGGAATAGGGGCCCCATGCTGATCTGTGTATGTTAAGTGACTCGCACAACTTTAAAAAACTGGCAGTTGCTTTTCGCAACAATGTTGCAACATCTCACACAAGCATTGTGACGTCACAAGCTGAAGACCTTGAAAAAAAAGGTCAGAAATAAAATCATGTAAATTTAAAGTAGTAAACACCCAATAGCAGCTGCTTGTCCATCGCGAGCTGATCTCTCATTGGTGCACGGGTGCCATTGTGACATCACGCGCTGAAGCCCCTTCAAGAAAAGGGTTAGAAATGAGAAATTTTAACTTTAATATCTCTCTAGCTTTAAAAAGGTAGCTTCAATTTGAACGAAAGTACTTACAATAATTGCCCATGTTAATGGTGAATATGGCGGTACAAAAATCGTAGCGCTTTGGTGTACCTTCAGGGAGGAGTAGGGTTTGTAAGTTATGGACAGAAATCTTCGGAATCTTCCGTATATACACACGGAATCTTCCGTATATACATACGGAATGTTGGACCGCAGAGTTTTAGTATTATACTAGACCGAGTGGGCCCGTTGGGCCCGTCCTCGTAGGGTTTCCATTGAAACCGGGAGGGGAGGAAAGGGGGAGGGTTGGGGGAGGGAAGGGGGAGGGAGGAGGGGAGGGAGGGGGGGAGGGGAGGGGGGAGGGAGAGGGGAGGGAGGGGGGTAGGGGGGAGGGAGGGGGAGAGGGGGGGATGGGAGGGGGTAGGGGAGGGGGGAAGGGAGGAGGGAAGGGGGGGAGGGAGAGGGGAGGGAGGTGGGTAGGGGGGAGGGAGGGAGGGGGACCTCCCCTTTTCCCAGTACCCCTCTTTCCCCGTTGGGCCCGTCCTCGTAGGGTTTCCATTGTAACCGGGAGGAGGGGAGGGCGGGAAGGGGGAGGGAGGGAGGAGGGAGGTGTGGAGGGAGGAGGGGAGGGGAGGGAGGGGGGAGGGGAGGGAGGGGGGTAGGGGGGAGGGGGAGGGAGGGGGAAGGAGAGGGGATGGGGGAGGGGAGGGGGAAGGGGGGAGGGAGGGGGACCTCCCCTTTTCCCAGTACTCCTCTTTCCCCGTTGGGCCCGTCCTCGTAGGGTTCCCATTGTAACCGGGAGGGGGGGAGGGAGGGAGGAGGGAGGTGTGGAGGGAGGTGTGGAGGGAGGAGGGGAGGGGGAGGGAGGGGGGGAGGGGAGGGGGAGGGGGGAAGAGGGGTAGGGGGGAGGGGAGGGAGGAGGGGAGGGAGGGGAACTCCCCTTTTCCCAGTACCCCTCTTTCCCCGTTGGGCCCGTCCCCGTAGGGTTTCCATTGTAACCGGGAGCGGGGGAGGGAGGGTGGAAGGAGGGGGAGAGGGGTGGAAGGGTGGAGGGAGGGGGGAGGGAGTGGGGGAGGGTCGGATGGAGGGAAGGAGGGAGGGGTGAGTTAGGGGCTGAGTGGTGATGGAGGTTGGGATTGAGGGGGGAGAGAGTGGGGATGGAGGTGGGAAGGAGGGGGGAGGAAGAGGTTGAGGGGGAAGTGGGACCTCCCCTTTTCCCAGTACCCCTCTTTCTCCCACCACCAAGCCCCCACCGCAACGACCCCTGTTGTCCCCCTCCCCAGTCCCCATTCTCAGACCCCCCCCATTCTCTTGGAATAAAAAAAAAAACTTTTTTAAAAAAAGTGCTTTTTAATTGCTTGTTTTGAAACATTCGCGGTTAAGTGCTTTTTTAAAAAACATTCGCGGTTAAGTGCTGGTTTTGAAACATTCGCGGCTACTTAGTGCTTCTGTCAGTTGCTTTTCGAGGGAGGGAGTAGGGAGGTGTGGAGGGGGGAGGGGAGGGGGAGGGAGGGGGGAGGGGAGGGGGAAGGGGGGGAGGGAGAGGGGAGGGAAGGGGGTAGGGGGAGGGGGAGGGAGGGGGGAGGGGGGAAGGGGAGGGAGGGGGGAAGGGGAGGGGGAGGGAGGGGGGGAGGGAGAAGGGTGGGAGGGGGGAGTGAGGGGGGAGGGAGGGGAACCTCCCATTTTCCCAGTACCCCTCTTTCCCCATTGGGCCCGTCCTCGTAGGGTTTCCATTGTAACCGGGAGGAGGGGAGGGAGGGTGGAAGGAGGGGGGAGGGGGAGAGGGATGGAATGGTGGAGGGAGGGGGAGGGAGTGGGGGAGGGTGGGATGGAGGGAAGGAGGGAGGGGGGAAGTTAGGGGCTGAGTGGTGAAGGAGGTTGGGATTGAGGGGGGAGGGAGGGGGGAGGGAGTGGGGATGGAGGTGAGAAGGAGGGGGGAGGAAGGGGTTGAGGGTGGAAGTGGGACCTCCCCTTTTCCCAGTACCCCTCTTTCCCCCACCACCAAGCCCCCTCCGCAACGACCCCTGTTGTCCCCCTCCCCAGTCCCCATTCTCAGACCCCCCCCCCCCCCCCCATTCTCTCTCTCCCCCAGACACTCTCTCAGTGCTTTTTTCGAAACACTTGCCCCGGTGGCCCACGAGCATAGGGGCCCAATGCTGATCTGTGTATGATAAGTGACTTGCAATAAAAAAAAATACATTAAAAAAAGATAAGTGCTTTTTAAGTGCTTGTTTTGAAACATTCACGGTCACATAGTGCTTCTCACTGCGATCTGTTAGTGGTGCTTTTCGAAACAATGTAGCACCCATCTCAAACAAGCATTGGGAGGATGGGAGGGAGGGAAGGGGAGGGAGGGAGGAGAGAGGTGTGGAGGGAGGGGGGAAGGGGAGGGGGAACGGGGGGGAGGGAGAGGGGAGGGAGGGGGGATGGGATGGGGGAAGGGGGGAGGGAGGGGGACCTCCCCTTTTCCCTGTACCCCTCTTTCCCCGTTGGGCCCGTCCTCGTAGGGTTTCCATTGTAACCGGGAGGAGGGGAGGGAGGGAGGAGGAGGTGTGGAGGGAGGAGGGGAGGGGGGAGGGGAGGGGGAGGGAGAGGGTTAGGGGGGAGGGGGAGGGGGGAGGGGAGGGGGGAAGGGGAGGGAGGGGGACCTCCCCTTTTCCCAGTACCCCTCTTTCCCCGTTGGGCCCGTCCCCGTAGGGTTTCCTTTGTAACCAGAAGGGGGGAGGGAGGGTGGAAGGAGGGGGGAGGGGGAGAGGGATGGAAGGGTGGAGGGAGGGGGGGAGGATGGAGGGAAGGAGGGAGGGGGGGGGAGTTAGGGGAGGAGGGGTGAGGGAGGTGGGGAGGGAGTTGGGGAGGAGGGGGGGAGGGAGTGGGGATGGAGGTGGGAAGGAGTGGGGAGGAAGGGGTTGAGGGGGAAGGGGGGGAGGGAGGGAATAGGGGCCCCATGCTGATCTGTGTATGTTAAGTGACTTGCACAACTTTAAAAAACTGGCAGTTGCTTTTCGCAACAATGTTGCAACAATCTCACACAAGCATTGTGACGTCACAAGCTGAAGATGTAAATTTAAAACCGAGCTGATCTCTCATTGGTGCACGGGTGCCATTGTGACATCACGCACTGAAGCCCCTTCAAGAAAAGGGTTAGAAATGAAAATTTATACTTTAATATCTCTCTAGCTTTAAAAAGGTAGCTTCAATTTGAACGAAAGTACTTACAATAGTTGCCCATGTTAATGGTGAATACGGCGGTACAAAAATCGTAGCGCTTTGGTGTACCGTCTGGGAGGAGTAGGGTTTGGCCCCTTCAAGAAAAGTGTTAGAAATGAAAATTTAAACTTTAATATCTCTCTAGCTTTAAAAAGGTAGCTTCAATTTGAACGAAAGTACTTACAATAGTTGCCCACGTCAATGGTGAATACGGCGGTACAAAAATCGTAGCGCTTTGGTGTACCGTCTGGGAGGAGCAGGGTTTGTAAGTTATGGACAGAAATCTTCGGAATCTTCCGTATATACACACGGAATCTTCCGTATATACATACGGAATGTTGGACCGCAGAGTTTTAGTATTATACTAGACCGAGTGGGCCCGTTGGGCCCGTCCTCGTAGGGTTTCCATTGTAACCGGGAGGGGAGGAAAGGGGGAGGGTTGGGGGAGGGAAGGGGGAGGGAGGAGGGGAGGGAGGGTGGGAGGGGAGGGGGAGGGAGAGGGGAGGGAGGGGGTAGGGGGGACGGAGGGGGGAGAGGGGGGGATGGGAGGGGGGAGGGGAGGGGGGGAGGGAGGAGGGAAGGGGGGGAGGGAGAGGGGAGGGAGGTGGGTAGGGGGGAGGGAGGGAGGGGGACCTCCCCTTTTCCCAGTACTCCTCTTTCCCCGTTGGGCCCGTCCTCGTAGGGTTTCAATTGTAACCGGGAGGGGGGGAGGGAGGGTGGAAGGAGGGGGGAGAGGGATGGAAGGGTGGAGGGAGGGGGGGAGGGATTGGGGAGGGAGGGATGGAGGGAGGGGGGAGTTAGGGGGGAGGGGGGAGGGAGTTGGGGAGGGAGGGGGAGGAGGGGGGGAGGGAGTGGGGATGGAGGTGGGAAGGAGGGGGGATGAAGGGGTTGAGGGGGGAAGGGGGACCTCCCCTTTTCCCAGTACCCCTCTTTCCCCGTTGGGCCCGTCCTCATAGGGTTTCTATTGTAACCGGGAGGGGGGGAGGGAGGTGTGGAGGGAGGTGTGGAGGGAGGAGGGGAGGGGGAGGGAGGGGGGGAGGGGAGGGGGGAAGGGGAGGGGGAAGGGGGTAGGGGGAGGGGAGGGAGGGGGACCTCCCCTTTTCCCAGTACCCCTCTTTCCCCGTTGGGCCCGTCCCCGTAGGGTTTCTATTGTAACCGGGAGGGGGAGGGAGGATGGAAGGAGGGGGGAGGGGGAGAGGGATGGAAGGGTGGATTGATTGGGGGAGGGAGGGATGGAGGGAAGGAGGGAGGGGGGAGTTAGGGGGGAGGTTTGAGGGAGGTGGGGAGGGAGGGGGAGGGAGTTGGGGAGGGAGGGGGAGGAGGGGGGGAGGGAGTGGGGATGGAGGTGGGAAGGAAGGGGTTGAGGGGTGAAGGGGGACCTCCCATTTTCCCAGTACCCCTCTTTCCCCCACCACCAAGCCCCCTCCGCAACGACCCCTGTTGTCCCCCTCCCCAGTCCCCATTCTCAGACCCCCCCCCCCATTCTCTCTCTCCCCCAGACACACTCCAAGTGCTGTTTCGCAACACTTGCCCCGGTGGCCCACGAGCATAGAGGCCCCATGTTGATCTGTGTATGTTAAGTGACTTGCAATAAAAAAGACTACTTGAAAACAGTGGTTTAAAGTGGTTTAAAGTGCTGTTTTTGCTACATTCGCGGTCATTTAGTGCTTCTCACGACCACGGTCATTTAGTGCTTCTCACTGCGATCTGTTAGTGGTGCTTTTCGAAACAATGTAGCACCCATCTCAAACAAGCATTGGGAGGATGGGAGGGAGGGAAGGGGAGGGAGGGAGGAGAGAGGTGTGGAGGGAGGAGGGGAGGGAGGGGAAGGGGAGGGGGGAACGGGGGGAAGGGGGAGGGAGAGGGGAGGGAGGGGGGATGGGATGGGGGAAGGGGGGAGGGAGGGGGACCTCCCCTTTTCCCAGTACCCCTCTTTCCCCGTTGGGCCCGTCCTCATAGGGTTTCCATTGTAACCGGGAGGGGGGGAGGGAGGTGTGGAGGGAGGTGTGGAGGGAGGAGGGGAGGGGGAGGGAGGGGGGGAGGGGAGGGGGGAAGGGGAGGGGGAAGGGGGGAGGGGGTAGGGGGGAGGGGAGGGAGGGGGACCTCCCCTTTTCCCAGTACCCCTCTTTCCCCGTTGGGCCCGTCCCCGTAGGGTTTCTATTGTAACCGGGAGGGGGGAGGGAGGATGGAAGGAGGGGGGAGGGGGAGAGGGATGGAAGGGTGGATTGATTGGGGGAGGGAGGGATGGAGGGAAGGAGGGAGGGGGGGAGTTAGGGGGGAGGTTTGAGGGAGGTGGGGAGGGAGGGGGAGGGAGTTGGGGAGGGAGGGGGAGGAGGGGGGGAGGGAGTGGGGATGGAGGTGGGAAGGAAGGGGTTGAGGGGTGAAGGGGGACCTCCCATTTTCCCAGTACCCCTCTTTCCCCCACCACCAAGCCCCCTCCGCAACGACCCCTGTTGTCCCCCTCCCCAGTCCCCATTCTCAGACCCCCCCCCCCATTCTCTCTCTCCCCCAGACACACTCCAAGTGCTGTTTCGCAACACTTGCCCCGGTGGCCCACGAGCATAGAGGCCCCATGTTGATCTGTGTATGTTAAGTGACTTGCAATAAAAAAGACTACTTGAAAACAGTGGTTTAAAGTGGTTTAAAGTGCTGTTTTTGCTACATTCGCGGTCATTTAGTGCTTCTCACGACCACGGTCATTTAGTGCTTCTCACTGCGATCTGTTAGTGGTGCTTTTCGAAACAATGTAGCACCCATCTCAAACAAGCATTGGGAGGATGGGAGGGAGGGAAGGGGAGGGAGGGAGGAGAGAGGTGTGGAGGGAGGAGGGGAGGGAGGGGGAAGGGGAGGGGGGAACGGGGGGAAGGGGGAGGGAGAGGGGAGGGAGGGGGGATGGGATGGGGGAAGGGGGGAGGGAGGGGGACCTCCCCTTTTCCCAGTACCCCTCTTTCCCCGTTGGGCCCGTCCTCGTAGGGTTTCCATTGTAACCGGGAGGAGGGGAGGGAGGGAGGAGGGAGGTGTGGAGGGAGGAGGGAAGGGAGGGGGGAAGGAGAGGGGAGGGAGAGGGGAGGGAGGCGGGTAGCGGGGGGAGGGGGGGGAGGGAGGGGGAGGGGGGAAGGGGGGAGGGATGGGAACCTCCCCTTTTCCCAGTACCCCTCTTTCCCCGTTGGGCACGTCCTCGTAGGGTTTCCTTTGTAACCAGAAGGGGGGGAGGGAGGGTGGAAGGAGGGGGGAGGGGGAGAGGGATGGAAGGGTGGAGGGAGGGGGGAGGGATGGAGGGAAGGAGGGAGGGGGGGGAGTTAGGGGAGGAGGGGTGAGGGAGGTGGGGAGGGAGTTGGGGAGGAGGGGGGGAGGGAGTGGGGATGGAGGTGGGAAGGAGTGGGGAGGAAGGGGTTGAGGGGGGAAGGGGGGGGAGGGAGGGAATAGGGGCCCCATGCTGATCTGTGTATGTTAAGTGACTCGCACAACTTTAAAAAACTGGCAGTTGCTTTTCGCAACAATGTTGCAAACCATCTCACACAAGCATTGTGACGTCACAAGCTGAAGACCTTGAAAAAAAAGGTCAGAAAAAAAATTATGTAAATTTAAAACCGAGCTGATCTCTCATTGGTGCACGGGTGCCATTGTGACATCACGCGCTGAAGCCCCTTCAAGAAAAGGGTTAGAAATGAGAAATTTTAACATTAATATCTCTCTAGCTTTAAAAAGGTAGCTTCAATTTGAACGAAAGAATTACAATAGTTGCCCATGTTAATGGTGAATATGGCGGTACAAAAATCGTAGCGCTTTGGTGTACCGTCTGGGAGGAGTAGGGTTTGTAAGTTATGGACAGAAATCTTCGGAATCTTCCGTACATACACACGGAATGTTTGCGTACATACACACGGAATGTTGGACCGCAGAGTTTTAGTATTATACTAGACCGAGTGGGCCCGTTGGGCCCGTCCTCGTAGGGTTTCCATTGTAACCGGGAGGATGGGAGGGAGGGAAGTGGGAGGGAGGGGGGGAGGGGAGGGTGGAGTGGAGGGGGGAGGGGAGGGGGAAGGAGGGGAGGGGGATGGGGAGGGAGAGGGGAGGGAGGGGGGTGGGGGGAGGGTCTATTTTACTTTAAAATAAACAGCGTTCTTTGTTGAAAAGGAAATAAACTTATCTATAGAGCATCAGCTTTTTTAAAATAAATAAAATCAAACTTAATGAAAATCACATTCCTCATTTTAAATAAATGTCTTTGTTATAAATGAAATCAAACAGCGGGAGAGGCGACGGCGACTACACCTCCCGGCGGTCAGCGCTGCTGGGACGGGAGGGAGGGAGGGATGAGGGAGGGAGGAGAGTGGGGAGGGAGGGGTACCTCCCCTTTTCCCAGTACTCTTCTTTCCCAAACCACCAAGCCCCCTGTTGTCCCCCTCCCCAGTCCCCATTCTCAGACCCCCCCATTCTCTCTCCCCCAGATACACTCTTACTCTCCCCCCCCCCTTTCCCCAGCACACCCCTTTCCCCGTTGGGCCCGTCCTCGTAGGGTTTCCATTGTAACCGTGAGGCAGGGAGGGAGGGGGGAGGGAGGGAAGAGGGAGGTGTGGAGGGAGGAGGGGAGGGGGAGGGAGGGGGGAAGGGGGGGAGGTGGAGGGAGGGGGGAGGGAGAGGGGGAGGGGTGGGGGGAAGGGGTGAGGGTGGAAGGGGAGGGAGGGGGACCTCCCCTTTTCCCAGTACCCCTCTTTCCCCGTTGTGCCCGTCCTCGTAAGGTTTCCATTGTAACCGGGAGGGGAGTGGGGGGGAGGGAAGGGAGGAGGGAGGTGTGGAGGGGGGAGGGGAGGGGGAGGGGGGAAGGGGCAAGGGGGAGGGAGAGGGGAGGGAGGGGGTAGGGAGGGGGGAAGGGGGGAGGGAGGGGGACCACCCGTTTTCCCAGTACCCCTCTTTCCCCGTTGGGCCCGTCGTCGTAGGGTTTCCATTGTAACCGGGAGGAGGGGAGGTAGGGAAGGGGGAGGGAGGGAGGAGGGAGGTGTGGAGGGAGGAGGGGAGGGGGAGGGAGGAGGGGAGGGGGAGGGAGGGGGAAGGGGGAGGAGGGAGAGGGGAGGGAGGGGGGTAGGGGGGAGGGAGGAGGGAGGTGTGGAGGGAGGAGGGGAGGGGGAGGGAGGGGGGAGGGGAGGGGGGAGGGAGAAGGGGAGGGGGAGGGAGGGAGCGTGTAAGGGGGAGGGAGGGGGACCTCCCCTTTTCCCAGTACCCCTCTTTCCCCGTTGGGCCCGTCCTCGTAGGGTTTCCATTGTAACCGGGAGGAGGGGAGGGAGGGAAGGGGAGGGAGGGAGGAGGGAGGTGTGGAGGGAGGAGGGGAGGGGAGGGAGGGGGTAGGGGGGAGGGGGAGGGAGGGGGGAGGGGAGGGGGAAGGGGGAAGGGAGGGGGACCTCCCCTTTTCCCAGTACCCCTCTTTCCCCGATGGGCCCGTCCTCGTAGGGTTTCAATTGTAACCGGGAGGGGGGAGGGAGGGTGGAAGGAGGGGGGAGAGGGATGGAAGGGTGGAGGGAGGGGGGAGGGATTGGGGAGGGAGGGATGGAGGGAAGGAGGGAGGGGGGGAGTTAGGGGGAGGGGGAGGGGGGAGGGAGTTGGGGAGGGAGGGGGAGGAGGGGGGAGGGAGTGCGGATGGAGGTGGGAAGGAAGGGGTTGAGGGGGGAAGGGGGACCTCCCCTTTTCCCAGTACCCCTCTTTCCCCGTTGGGCCCGTCCCCGTAGGGTTTCCATTGTAACCGGGAGGGGGGAGGGAGGGTGGAAGGAGGGGGGAGGGGGAGAGGGATGGAAGGGTGGAGGGAGTTGGGAGGGAGTGGGGGAGGGTGGGATGGAGGGAAGGAGGGAGGGGGGGAGTTAGGGGCTGAGTGGTGATGGAGGTTGGGATTGAGGGGGAGGGAGGGGGGGAGGGAGTGGGGATGGAGGTGGGAAGGAGGGGGGAGGAAGGGGTTGAGAGGTGAAGTGGGACCTCCCCTTTTCCCAGTACCCCTCTTTCCCCGTTGGGCCCGTCCTCGTAGGGTTTCCATTGTAACCGGGAGGAGGGGAGGGAGGGAGGAGGGAGGTGTGGAGGGAGGAGGGGAGGGGGGAAGGGGGAGGGAGAGGGTTAGGGGGGAGGGGGAGGGGGGAGGGGAGGGGAGGGAGGGGGACCTCCCCTTTTCCCAGTACCCCTCTTTACCCGTTGGGCCCATCCCCGTAGGGTTTCCTTTGTAACCAGAAGGGGGGAGGGAGGGTGGAAGGAGGGGGGAGGGGGAGAGGGATGGAAGGGTGGAGGGAGGGGGGGAGGGATGGAGGGAAGGAGGGAGGGGGGGAGTTAGGGGAGGAGGGGTGAGGGAGGTGGGGAGGGAGTTGGGGAGGAGGGGGGGAGGGAGTGGGGATGGAGGTGGGAAGGAGTGGGGAGGAAGGGGTTGAGGGGGGAAGGGGGGGGAGGGAGGGAATAGGGGCCCCATGCTGATCTGTGTATGTTAAGTGACTCGCACAACTTTAAAAAACTGGCAGTTGCCTTTCGCAACAATGTTGCAACAATCTCACACAAGCATTGTGACGTCACAAGCTGAAGATGTAAATTTAAAACCGAGCTGATCTCTAATTGGTGCACGGGTGCCATTGTGACATCACGCGCTGAAGCCCCTTCAAGAAAAGGGTTAGAAATGAAAATTAAACTTTAATATCTCTCTAGCTTTAAAAAGGTAGCTTCAATTTGAACGAAAGTACTTACAATAGTTGCCCATGTTAATGGTGAATACGGCGGTACAAAAATCGTAGCGCTTTGGTGTACCGTCAGGGAGGAGTAGGGTTTGTAAGTTATGGACAGAAACTCTTCGGAATCTTTGCGTACATACACATATACATCCATACATACGGAATGTTGGACCGCAGAGTTTTAGTAGTATACTAGACCGAGTGGGCCCGTTGGGCCCGTCCTCGTAGGGTTTCCATTGTAACCGGGAGGGGAGGAAAGGGGGAGGGTTGGGGGAGGGAAGGGGGAGGGAGGAGGGGAGGGAGGTGGGGAGGGGAGGGAGGAGGGAGAGGGGAGGGAGGGAGGTAGGGGGGAGGGAGGGGGGAGAGGGGGGGATGGGAGGGGGGAGGGGAGGGGGGAAGGGAGGAGGGAAGGGGGGGAGGGAGAGGGGAGGGAGGTGGGTAGGGGGGAGGGAGGGAGGGGACCTCCCCTTTTCCCAGTACCCCTCTTTCCCCGTTGGGCCCGTCCTCGTAGGGTTTCCATTGTAACCGGGAGGAGGGGAGGGCGGGAAGGGGGAGGGAGGGAGGAGGGAGGTGTGGAGGGAGGAGGGGAGGGGAGGGAGGGGGAGGGGAGGGAGGGGGGTAGGGGGGAGGGGGAGGGAGGGGGAGGGAGAGGGGATGGGGGAGGGGAGGGGGAAGGGGGGAGGGAGGGGGACCTCCCCTTTTCCCAGTACTCCTCTTTCCCCGTTGGGCCCGTCCTCGTAGGGTTTCCATTGTAACCGGGAGGGGGGGAGGGAGGGAGGAGGGAGGTGTGGAGGGAGGTGTGGAGGGAGGAGGGGAGGGGGAGGGAGGGGGGGAGGGGAGGGGGAGGGGGGAAGAGGGGTAGGGGGGAGGGGAGGGAGGAGGGGAGGGAGGGGAACTCCCCTTTTCCCAGTACCCCTCTTTCCCCGTTGGGCCCGTCCCCGTAGGGTTTCCATTGTAACCGGGAGGGGGGGAGGGAGGGTGGAAGGAGGGGGGAGGGGGAGAGGGATGGAATGGTGGAGGGAGGGGGGAGGGAGTGGGGGAGGGTGGGATGGAGGGAAGGAGGGAGGGGGGGAGTTAGGGGCTGAGTGGTGAAGGAGGTTGGGATTGAGGGGGGAGAGAGTGGGGATGGAGGTGGGAAGGAGGGGCAGGAAGAGGTTGAGGGGGAAGTGGGACCTCCCCTTTTCCCAGTACCCCTCTTTCTCCCACCACCAAGCCCCCACCGCAACGACCCCTGTTGTCCCCCTCCCCAGTCCCCATTCTCAGACCCCCCCCATTCTCTTGGAATAAAAAAAAATACTTTTTAAAAAAAAGCGCTTTTTAATTGCTTGTTTTGAAACATTCGCGGTTAAGTGCTTTTTTAAAAAACATTCGCGTTTAAGTGCTGGTTTTGAAACATTCGTGGCTACTTAGTGCTTCTGTCAGTTGCTTTTCGAGGGAGGGAGTAGGGAGGTGTGGAGGGGGGAGGGGAGGGGGAGGGAGGGGGGAGGGGAGGGGGGAAGGGGGGGAGGGAGAGGGGAGGGAAGGGGGTAGGGGGGAGGGGGAGGGAGGGGGGAGGGGGGAAGGGGAGGGAGGGGGAAGGGGAGGGGGAGGGAGGGGGGGAGGGAGAAGGGAGGGAGGGGGGAGTGAGGGGGGAGGGAGGGGAACCTCCCATTTTCCCAGTACCCCTCTTTCCCCATTGGGCCCGTCCTCGTAGGGTTTCCATTGTAACCGGGAGGAGGGGAGGGAGGGTGGAAGGAGGGGGGAGGGGGAGAGGGATGGAATGGTGGAGGGAGGGGGGAGGGAGTGGGGGAGGGTGGGATGGAGGGAAGGAGGGAGGGGGGGAGTTAGGGGCTGAGTGGTGAAGGAGGTTGGGATTGAGGGGGGAGGGAGGGGGGAGGGAGTGGGGATGGAGGTGGGAAGGAGGGGGGAGGAAGGGGTTGAGGGGGGAAGTGGGACCTCCCCTTTTCCCAGTACCCCTCTTTCCCCCACCACCAAGCCCCCTCCGCAACGACCCCTGTTGTCCCCCTCCCCAGTCCCCATTCTCAGACCCCCCCCCCCCCCATTCTCTCTCTCCCCCAGACACACTCTCAGTGCTTTTTTCGAAACACTTGCCCCGGTGGCCCACGAGCATAGGGGCCCAATGCTGATCTGTGTATGTTAAGTGACTTGCAATAAAAAAAAATACTTTAAAAAAAGATAAGTGCTTTTTAAGTGCTTGTTTTGAAACATTCACGGTCACATAGTGCTTCTCACTGCGATCTGTTAGTGGTGCTTTTCGAAACAATGTAGCACCCATCTCAAACAAGCATTGGGAGGATGGGAGGGAGGGAAGGGGAGGGAGGGAGGAGAGAGGTGTGGAGGGAGGGGGGAAGGGGAGGGGGAACGGGGGGGAGGGAGAGGGGAGGGAGGGGGGATGGGATGGGGGAAGGGGGGAGGGAGGGGGACCTCCCCTTTTCCCAGTACCCCTCTTTCCCCGTTGGGCCCGTCCTCGTAGGGTTTCCATTGTAACCGGGAGGAGGGGAGGGAGGGAGGAGGAGGTGTGGAGGGAGGAGGGGAGGGGGGGAGGGGAGGGGGAGGGAGAGGGTTAGGGGGGAGGGGGAGGGGGGAGTGGAGGGGGGAAGGGGAGGGAGGGGGACCTCCCCTTTTCGCAGTACCCCTCTTTCCCCGTTGGGCCCGTCCCCGTAGGGTTTCCTTTGTAACCAGAAGGGGGGGAGGGAGGGTGGAAGGAGGGGGGAGGGGGAGAGGGATGGAAGGGTGGAGGGAGGGGGGGAGGATGGAGGGAAGGAGGGAGGGGGGGGAGTTAGGGGAGGAGGGGTGAGGGAGGTGGGGAGGGAGTTGGGGAGGAGGGGGGGAGGGAGTGGGGATGGAGGTGGGAAGGAGTGGGGAGGAAGGGGTGAGGGGGGAAGGGGGGGAGGGAGGGAATAGGGGCCCCATGCTGATCTGTGTATGTTAAGTGACTTGCACAACTTTAAAAAACTGGCAGTTGCTTTTCGCAACAATGTTGCAACAATCTCACACAAGCATTGTGACGTCACAAGCTGAAGATGTAAATTTAAAACCGAGCTGATCTCTCATTGGTGCACGGGTGCCATTGTGACATCACGCACTGAAGCCCCTTCAAGAAAAGGGTTAGAAATGAAAATTTATACTTTAATATCTCTCTAGCTTTAAAAAGGTAGCTTCAATTTGAACGAAAGTACTTACAATAGTTGCCCATGTTAATGGTGAATACGGCGGTACAAAAATCGTAGCGCTTTGGTGTACCGTCTGGGAGGAGTAGGGTTTGGACCCTTCAAGAAAAGTGTTAGAAATGAAAATTTAAACTTTAATATCTCTCTAGCTTTAAAAAGGTAGCTTCAATTTGAACGAAAGTACTTACAATAGTTGCCCATGTCAATGGTGAATACGGCGGTACAAAAATCGTAGCGCTTTGGTGTACCGTCTGGGAGGAGCAGGGTTTGTAAGTTATGGACAGAAATCTTCGGAATCTTCCGTATATACATACGGAATCTTCCGTATATACATACGGAATGTTGGACCGCAGAGTTTTAGTATTATACTAGACCGAGTGGGCCCGTTGGGCCCGTCCTCGTAGGGTTTCCATTGTAACCGGGATGGGAGGAAAGGGGGAGGGTTGGGGGAGGGAAGGGGGAGGGAGGAGGGGAGGGAGGGGGGAGGGAGGGGGGAGGGGAGGGGGGGAGGGGGGAGGGAGAGGGGAGGGAGGGGGGTAGGGGTGAGGGAGGGGGGAGAGGGGGGGATGGGAGGGGGGAGGGGGGAAGGGAGGAGGGTAGGGGGGGAGGGAGAGGGGAGGGAGGTTGGTAGGGGGGAGGGAGGGAGGGGGACCTCCCCTTTTCCCAGTACCCCTCTTTCCCCGTTGGGCCCGTCCTCGTAGGGTTTCCATTGTAACCGGGAGGAGGGGAGGGCGGGAAGGGGGAGGGAGGGAGGAGGGAGGTGTGGAGGGAGGAGGGGAGGGGAGGGAGGGGAGAGGGGAGGGAGGGGGGAGGGGAGGGAGGGGGGTAGGGGGGAGGGGGAGGGAGGGGGGTAGGGGGGAGGGGGAGGGAGGGGGAGGGAGAGGGGAGGGGGGAGGGGAGGGGGGAGGGGAGGGGGAAGGGGGGAGGGAGGGGGACCTCCCCTTTTCCCAGTACCCCTCTTTCCCCGTTGGGCCCGTCCCCGTAGGGTTTCCATTGTAACCGGGAGGGGGGGAGGGAGGGTGGAAGGAGGGGGGAGGGGGAGAGGGGTGGAAGGCTGGAGGGAGGGGGGGAGGGAGTGGGGGAGGGTCGGATGGAGGGAAAGAGGGACGGGTGAGTTAGGGGCTGAGTGGTGATGGAGGTTGGGATTGAAGGGGGAGAGAGTGGGGATGGAGGTGGGAAGGAGGGGGGATGAAGAGGTTGAGGGGGGAAGTGGGACCTCCCCTTTTCCCAGTACCCCTCTTTCCCCCACCACCAAGCCCCCACCGCAACGACCCCTGTTGTCCCCCTCCCCAGTCCCCATTCTCAGACCCTCCCCATTCTCTTGGAATAAAAAAATACTTTAAAAAAAATAAGTGCTTTTTAATTGCTTGTTTTGAAACATTCGCGGTTAAGTGCTTTTTAAAAAAACATTCGCAGTTAAGTGCTGGTTTTGAAACATTCGCGGCTACTTAGTGCTTCTGTCAGCTGCTTTTCAAAACAATGTTGCAACCATCTCACACAAGCATTGGGAGGATGGGAGGGAGGGAAGGGGAGGGAGGGAGGAGGGAGGTGTGGAGGGAGGAGGGGAGGGAGGGGGGAAGGGGAGGGGGGAAGGGGGCGGGAGAGGGGAGGGAGGGGGGATGGGATGGGGAAGGGGGGAGTGAGGGGGACCTCCCCTTTTCCCAGTACCCCTCTTTCCCCGTTGGGCCCGTCCTCGTAGGGTTTCCATTGTAACCGGGAGGAGGGGAGGGAGGGAAGGGGGAGGGAGGGAGGTGTGGAGGGGGAGGGAGGGGGGAGGGGAGGGGGGAAGGGGGGGAGGGAGGGGGGTGGAGGTGGGAAGGAGTGGGGAGGAAGGGGTTGAGGGGGGAAGGGGGGGGGAGGGAGGGAATAGGGGGCCCATGCTGATCTGTGTATGTTAAGTGACTCGCACAACTTTAAAAAACTGGCAGTTGCTTTTCGCAACAATGTTGCAACCATCTCACACAAGCATTGTGACGTCACAAGCTGAAGACCTTGAAAAAAAAGGTCAGAAAAAAAATTATGTAAATTTAAAGTAGTAAACACCCAATAGCAGCCGCTTGTCCATCGCGAGCTGATCTCTCATTGGTGCACGGGTGCCATTGTGACATCACGCGCTGAAGCCCTTCAAGAAAAGGGTTAGAAATGAAAAATTTAAACTTTAATATCTCTCTAGCTTTAAAAAGGTAGCTTCAATTTGAACGAAAGTACTTACAATAGTTGCCCATGTTAATGGTGAATACGGCGGTACAAAAATCGTAGCGCTTTGGTGTACCGTCTGGGAGGAGTAGGGTTTGGCCCCTTCAAGAAAAGTGTTAGAAATGAAAATTTAAACTTTAATATCTCTCTAGCTTTAAAAAGGTAGCTTCAATTTGAACGAAAGTACTTACAATAGTTGCCCAGGTTAATGGTGAATATGGCGGTACAAAAATCGTAGCGCTTTGGTGTACCGTCTGGGAGAGTAGGGTTTGTAAGTTATGGACAGAAACTCTTCGGAATCTTTGCGTACATACACATATACATACGGAATGTTGGACCGCAGAGTTTTAGTAGTATATAGATAGATAGACTAGACCGAGTGGGCCCGTTGGGCCCGTCCTCGTAGGGTTTCCATTGTAACCGGGAGGGGAGGAAAGGGGGAGGGTTGGGGGAGGGAAGGGGGAGGGAGGAGGGGAGGGAGGGGGGAGGGGAGGGGGAGGGAGAGGGGAGGGAGGGGGGTAGGGGGGACGGAGGGGGGAGAGGGGGGGATGGGAGGGGGAGGGGAGGGGGGGTGGGAGGAGGGAAGGGGGGGAGGGAGAGGGGAGGGAGGTGGGTAGGGGGGAGGGAGGGAGGGGGACCTCCCCTTTTCCCAGTAACCCTCTTTCCCCGTTGGGCCCGTCCTCGTAGGGTTTCCATTGTAACCGGGAGGAGGGGAGGGCGGGAAGGGGGAGGGAGGGAGGAGGGAGGTGTGGAGGGAGGAGGGGAGGGGAGGGAGGGGGGAGGGGAGGGAGGGGGGGTAGGGGGGAGGGGGAGGGAGGGGGAGGGAGAGGGGATGGGGGAGGGGAGGGGGAAGGGGGGAGGGAGGGGGACCTCCCCTTTTCCCAGTACTCCTCTTTCCCCGTTGGGCCCGTCCTCGTAGGGTTTCCATTGTAAACGGGAGGGGGGGAGGGAGGGAGGAGGGAGGTGTGGAGGGAGGTGTGGAGGGAGGAGGGGAGGGGGAGGGAGGGGGGGAGGGGAAGGGGGAAGAGGGGTAGGGGGGAGGGGAGGGAGGAGGGGAGGGAGGGGAACTCCCCTTTTCCCAGTACCCCTCTTTCCCCGTTGGGCCCGTCCCCGTAGGGTTTCCATTGTAACCGGGAGGGGGGGAGGGAGGGTGGAAGGAGGGGGAGAGGGGTGGAAGGGTGGAGGGAGGGGGGGGAGGGAGTGGGGGAGGGTCGGATGGAGGGAAGGAGGGAGGGGTGAGTTAGGGGCTGAGTGGTGATGGAGGTTGGGATTGAGGGGGGAGAGAGTGGGGATGGAGGTGGGAAGGAGGGGGGAGGAAGAGGTTGAGGGGGAAGTGGGACCTCCCCTTTTCCCAGTACCCCTCTTTCTCCCACCACCAAGCCCCCACCGCAACGACCCCTGTTGTCTCCCTCCCCAGTCCCCATTCTCAGACCCCCCCCCATTCTCTTGGAATAAAAAAAAATACTTTTAAAAAAAAAGTGCTTTTTAATTGCTTGTTTTGAAACATTCGCGGTTAAGTGCTTTTTTAAAAAACATTCGCGGTTAAGTGCTGGTTTTGAAACATTCGCGGCTACTTAGTGCTTCTGTCAGTTGCTTTTCGAGGGAGGGAGTAGGGAGGTGTGGAGGGGGAGGGGAGGGGGAGGGAGGGGGAGGGGAGGGGGGAAGGGGGGAGGGAGAGGGGAGGGAAGGGGTAGGGGGGAGGGGAGGGAGGGGGGAAGGGGAGGGAGGGGGAAGGGGAGGGGGAGGGAGGGGGGGAGGGAGAAGGGAGGGAGGGGGGAGTGAGGGGGGAGGGAGGGGAACCTCCCATTTTCCAGTACCCCTCTTTCCCCATTGGGCCCGTCCTCGTAGGGTTTCCATTGTAACCGGGAGGAGGGGATGGAGGGTGGAAGGAGGGGGGAGGGGGAGAGGGATGGAATGGTGGAGGGAGGGGGGAGGGAGTGGGGGAGGGTGGGATGGAGGGAAGGAGGGAGGGGGGGAGTTAGGGGCTGAGTGGTGAAGGAGGTTGGGATTGAGGGGGGAGGGAGGGGGGAGGGAGTGGGGATGGAGGTGAGAAGGAGGGGGGAGGAAGGGGTTGAGGGGGGAAGTGGGACCTCCCCTTTTCCCAGTACCCCTCTTTCCCCCACCACCAAGCCCCCTCCGCAACGACCCCTGTTGTCCCCCTCCCCAGTCCCCATTCTCAGACCCCCCCCCCCCCATTCTCTCTCTCCCCCAGACACACTCTCAGTGGTTTTTTCGAAACACTTGCCCCGGTGGCCCACGAGCATAGGGGCCCAATGCTGATCTGTGTATGTTAAGTGACTTGCAATAAAAAAAAATACTTTAAAAAAAGATAAGTGCTTTTTAAGTGCTTGTTTTGAAACATTCACGGTCACATAGTGCTTCTCACTGCGATCTGTTAGTGGTGCTTTTCGAAACAATGTAGCACCCATCTCAAACAAGCATTGGGAGGATGGGAGGGAGGGAAGGGGAGGGAGGGAGGAGAGAGGTGTGGAGGGAGGGGGGAAGGGGAGGGGGAACGGGGGGGAGGGAGAGGGGAGGGAGGGGGGATGGGATGGGGGAAGGGGGGAGGGAGGGGGACCTCCCCTTTTCCCTGTACCCCTCTTTCCCCGTTGGGCCCGTCCTCGTAGGGTTTCCATTGTAACCGGGAGGAGGGGAGGGAGGGAAGGGGGAGGGAGGGAGGTGTGGAGGGTGGAGGGGGAGGGGGGAGGGGAGGGGGGAAGGGGGGGAGGGAGGGGGGGTGGAGGTGGGAAGGAGTGGGGAGGAAGGGGTTGAGGGGGGAAGGGGGGGGAGGGAGGGAATAGGGGCCCCATGCTGATCTGTGTATGTTAAGTGACTCGCACAACTTTAAAAAACTGGCAGTTGCTTTTCGCAACAATGTTGCAACATCTCACACAAGCATTGTGACGTCACAAGCTGAAGACCTTGAAAAAAAAGGTCAGAAAAAAAATCATGTAAATTTAAAGTAGTAAACACCCAATAGCAGCTGCTTGTCCATCGCGAGCTGATCTCTCATTGGTGCACGGGTGCCATTGTGACATCACGCGCTGAAGCCCCTTCAAGAAAAGGGTTAGAAATGAAAATTTAAACTTTAATATCTCTCTAGCTTTAAAAAGGTAGCTTCAATTTGAACGAAAGTACTTACAATAGTTGCCCAGGTTAATGGTGAATATGGCGGTACAAAAATCGTAGCGCTTTGGTGTAACTTCAGGGAGGAGTAGGGTTTGTAAGTTATGGACAGAAACTCTTCGGAATCTTCCGTACATACACATATACATCCGGAATGTTGGACCGCAGAGTTTTAGTAGTATACTAGACCGAGTGGGCCCGTTGGGCCCGTCCTCGTAGGGTTTCCATTGTAACCGGGAGGATGGGAGGGAGGGAAGTGGGAGGGAGGGGGGGAGGGGAGGGTGGAGTGGAGGGGGGAGGGGAGGGGGAAGGAGGGGAGGGGGATGGGGAGGGAGAGGGGAGGGAGGGGGGTGGGGGGAGGGTCTATTTTACTTTAAAATAAACAGCGTTCTTTGTTGAAAAGGAAATAAACTTATCTATAGAGCATCAGCTTTTTTAAAATAAATAAAATCAAACTTAATGAAAATCACATTCCTCATTTTAAATAAATGTCTTTGTTATAAATGAAATCAAACAGCGGGAGAGGCGACGGCGACTACACCTCCCGGCGGTCAGCGCTGCTGGGACGGGAGGGAGGGAGGGATGAGGGAGGGAGGAGAGTGGGGAGGGAGGGGTACCTCCCCTTTTCCCAGTACTCTTCTTTCCCAAACCACCAAGCCCCCTGTTGTCCCCCTCCCCAGTCCCCATTCTCAGACCCCCCCATTCTCTCTCCCCCAGATACACTCTTACTCTCCCCCCCCCCTTTCCCCAGCACACCCCTTTCCCCGTTGGGCCCGTCCTCGTAGGGTTTCCATTGTAACCGTGAGGCAGGGAGGGAGGGGGGAGGGAGGGAAGAGGGAGGTGTGGAGGGAGGAGGGGAGGGGGAGGGAGGGGGAGGGGGGAAGGGGGGGAGGTGGAGGGAGGGGGGAGGGAGAGGGGGAGGGGTGGGGGGAAGGGGTGAGGGTGGAAGGGGGAGGGAGGGGGACCTCCCCTTTTCCCAGTACCCCTCTTTCCCCGTTGTGCCCGTCCTCGTAAGGTTTCCATTGTAACCGGGAGGGGAGTGGGGGGGAGGGAAGGGAGGAGGGAGGTGTGGAGGGGGGAGGGGAGGGGGAGGGGGGAAGGGGCAAGGGGGAGGGAGAGGGGAGGGAGGGGGTAGGGAGGGGGGAAGGGGGTGGGAGGGGGACCACCCGTTTTCCCAGTACCCCTCTTTCCCCGTTGGGCCCGTCGTCGTAGAGTTTCCATTGTAACCGGGAGGAGGGGAGGTAGGGAAGGGGGAGGGAGGGAGGAGGGAGGTGTGGAGGGAGGAGGGGAGGGGGAGGGAGGAGGGGAGGGGGAGGGAGGGGGAAGGGGGAGGAGGGAGAGGGGAGGGAGGGGGGTAGGGGGGAGGGAGGAGGGAGGTGTGGAGGGAGGAGGGGAGGGGGAGGGAGGGGGGAGGGGAGGGGGGAGGGAGAGGGGGAGGGGGAGGGAGGGAGCGTGTAAGGGGGAGGGAGGGGGACCTCCCCTTTTCCCAGTACCCCTCTTTCCCCGTTGGGCCCGTCCTCGTAGGGTTTCCATTGTAACCGGGAGGAGGGGAGGGAGGGAGGAGGGAGGTGTGGAGGGAGGAGGGGAGGGGGAGGGAGAGGGTTAGGGGGGAGGGGGAGGGGGGAGGGGAGGGGAGGGAGGGGGACCTCCCCTTTTCCCAGTACCCCTCTTTCCCCGTTGGGCCCGTCCCCGTAGGGTTTCCTTTGTAACCAGAAGGGGGGAGGGAGGGTGGAAGGAGGGGGGAGGGGGAGAGGGATGGAAGGGTGGAGGGAGGGGGGGAGGGATGGAGGGAAGGAGGGAGGGGGGGGAGTTAGGGGAGGAGGGGTGAGGGAGGTGGGGAGGGAGTTGGGGAGGAGGGGGGGAGGGAGTGGGGATGGAGGTGGGAAGGAGTGGGGAGGAAGGGGTTGAGGGGGGAAGGGGGGGGAGGGAGGGAATAGGGGCCCCATGCTGATCTGTGTATGTTAAGTGACTTGCACAACTTTAAAAAACTGGCAGTTGCCTTTCGCAACAATGTTGCAACAATCTCACACAAGCATTGTGACGTCACAAGCTGAAGATGTAAATTTAAAACCGAGCTGATCTCTCATTGGTGCACGGGTGCCATTGTGACATCACGCGCTGAAGCCCCTTCAAGAAAAGGGTTAGAAATGAAAATTAAACTTTAATATCTCTCTAGCTTTAAAAAGGTAGCTTCAATTTGAACGAAAGTACTTACAATAGTTGCCCATGTTAATGGTGAATATGGCGGTACAAAAATCGTAGCGCTTTGGTGTACCGTCAGGGAGGAGTAGGGTTTGTAAGTTATGGACAGAAACTCTTCGGAATCTTTGCGTACATACACATATACATCCATACATACGGAATGTTGGACCGCAGAGTTTTAGTAGTATACTAGACCGAGTGGGCCCGTTGGGCCCGTCCTCGTAGGGTTTCCATTGTAACCGGGAGGAGGGGAGGGCGGGAAGGGGGAGGGAGGGAGGAGGGAGGTGTGGAGGGAGGAGGGGAGGGGAGGGAGGGGGGGAGGGGGGGAAGGGGAGGGGGGAAGGGGGGAAGGGGGAGGGAGAGGGAGAGGGGAGGGAGGGGGATGGGATGGGGGAAGGGAGGGGGACCTCCCCTTTTCCCAGTACTCCTCTTTCCCCGTTGGGCCCGTCCTCGTAGGGTTTCAATTGTAACCGGGAGGGGGGGAGGGAGGGTGGAGAGGGATGGAAGGGTGGAGGGAGGGGGGGAGGGATTGGGGAGGGAGGGATGGAGGGAGGGGGGAGTTAGGGGGGAGGGGGGAGGGAGTTGGGGAGGGGGAGGAGGGGGGGAGGGAGTGGGGATGGAGGTGGGAAGGAGGGGGGATGAAGGGGTTGAGGGGGGAAGGGGGACCTCCCCTTTTCCCAGTACCCCTCTTTCCCCGTTGGGCCCGTCCTCATAGGGTTTCCATTGTAACCGGGAGGGGGGGAGGGAGGTGTGGAGGGAGGTGTGGAGGGAGGAGGGGAGGGGGGGAGGGGAGGGGGGAAGGGGAGGGGGAAGGGGGGAGGGGGTAGGGGGGAGGGGATGGAGGGGGACCTCCCCTTTTCCCAGTACCCCTCTTTCCCCCGTTGGGCCCGTCCCCGTAGGGTTTCTATTGTAACCGGGAGGGGGGAGGGAGGATGGAAGGGTGGATTGATTGGGTGAGGGAGGGATGGAGGGAAGGAGGGAGGGGGGGAGATAGGGGGGAGGTTTTGAGGGAGGTGGGTAGGGAGGGGGAGGGAGTTGGGGAGGGAGGGGGAGGAGGGGGGGAGGGAGTGGGGATGGAGGTGGGAAGGAAGGGGTTGAGGGGTGAAGGGGGACCTCCCATTTTCCCAGTACCCCTCTTTCCCCCACCACCAAGCCCCCTCCGCAACGACCCCTGTTGTCCCCCTCCCCAGTCCCCATTCTCAGACCCCCCCCCCCATTCTCTCTCTCCCCCAGACACACTCCAAGTGCTGTTTCGCAACACTTGCCCCAGTGGCCCACGAGCATAGAGGCCCCATGTTGATCTGTGTATGTTAAGTGACTTGCAATAAAAAGACTACTTGAAAACAGTGGTTTAAAGTGGTTTAAAGTGCTGTTTTTTGCTACATTCGCGGTCATTTAGTGCTTCTCACGACCACGGTCATTTAGTGCTTCTCACTGCGATCTGTTAGTGGTGCTTTTCGAAACAATGTAGCACCCATCTCAAACAAGCATTGGAGGATGGGAGGGACGGAAGGGGAGGGAGGGAGGAGAGAGGTGTGGAGGGAGGAGGGGAGGGAGGGGGAAGGGGAGGGGGAACGGGGGAAGGGGAGGGAGAGGGGAGGGAGGGGGGATGGGATGGGGGAAGGGGGGAGGGAGGGGGACCTCCCCTTTTCCAGTACCCCTCTTTCCCCGTTGGGCCCGTCCTCGTAGGGTTTCCATTGTAACCGGGAGGAGGGGAGGAGGGAGGAGGGAGGTGTGGAGGGAGGAGGGGAGGGGGGGAGGGGAGGGGGGAAGGGGGAGGGAGAGGGTTAGGGGGGAGGGGGATGGGGGAGGGGGTAAGGGGAGGGAGGGGGACCTCCCCTTTTCCCACTACCCCTCTTTCCCCGTTGGGCCCGTCCCCGTAGGGTTTCCTTTGTAACCAGAAGGGGGGGAGGGAGGGTGGAAGGAGGGGGGAGGGGGAGAGGGATGGAAGGGTGGAGGGCGGGGGGGGAGGGATGGAGGGAAGGAGGGAGGGGGGGGAGGAGGGGTGAGGGAGGTGGGAGGGAGTTGGGGAGGAGGGGGGGAGGGAGTGGGGATGGAGGTGGGAAGGAGTGGGAGGAAGGGGTTGAGGGGGGAAGGGGGGGGGGGAGGGAGGAATAGGGGCCCCATGCTGATCTGTGTATGTTAGTGAAAAGCAACTGCCAGTTTTTTAAAGTTGTGCAAGTGACTCGCACAACTTTAAAAAACTGGCAGTTGCTTTTCGCAACAATGTTGCAAACCATCTCACACAAGCATTGTGACGTCACAAGCTGAAGACCTTGGAAAAAAAAGGTCAGAAAAAAAATTATGTAAATTTAAAACCGAGCTGATCTCTCATTGGTGCACGGGTGCCATTGTGACATCACGCGCTGAAGCCCCTTCAAGAAAAGGGTTAGAATGAGAAATTTTAACTTTAATATCTCTCTAGCTTTAAAAAGGTAGCTTCAATTTGAACGAAAGTACTTACAATAGTTGCCCATGTTAATGGTGAATATGGCGGTACAAAAATCGTAGCGCTTTGGTGTACCGTCTGGGAGGAGTAGGGTTTGTAAGTTATGGACAGAAATCTTCGGAATCTTCCGTACAAACATACGGAATCTTCCGTATATACATACGGAATGTTGGACGCAGAGTTTTAGTAGTATATAGACTAGACGAGTGGGCCCGTTGGGCCCGTCCTCGTAGGGTTTCCATTGTAACCGGGAGGGGAGGAAAGGGGGAGGGTTGGGGGAGGGAAGGGGGAGGAGGAGGGGAGGGAGGGGGGAGGTGAGGGGGGGGAGGGAGAGGGGAGGGAGGGGGTAGGGGGGAGGGAGGGGGGAGAGGGGGGGATGGGAGGGGGGAGGGGATGGGGGAAGGGAGGAGGGAAGGGGGGGAGGGAGAGGGGAGGGGAGGTGGGTAGGGGGGAGGGAGGGAGGGGGACCTCCCCTTTTCCCCAGTACCCCTCTTTCCCCGTTAGGCCCGTCCTCGTAGGGTTTCCATTGTAACCGGGAGGAGGGGAGGGTGGGAAGGGGGAGGGAGGGAGGAGGGAGGTGTGGAGGGAGGAGGGGAGGGGAGGGAGGGGGAGGGGAGGGGAGGGGGGGTAGGGGGGAGGGGGAGGGAGGGGGAGGGAGAGGGGATGGGGGAGGGGAGGGGGAAGGGGGGAGGGAGGGGGACCTCCCCTTTTCCCAGTACTCCTCATTTCCCCGTTGGGCCCGTCCTCGTAGGGTTTCCATTGTAACCGGGAGGGGGGGAGGGAGGGAGGAGGGAGGTGTGGAGGGAGGTGTGGAGGGAGGAGGGGAGGGGGAGGGAGGGGGGGAGGGGAGGGGGAGGGGGGAAGAGGGGTAGGGGGGAGGGGAGGGAGGAGGGGAGGGAGGGGGAACTCCCCTTTTCCCAGTACCCCTCTTTCCCCGTTGGGCCCGTCCCGTAGGGTTTCCATTGTAACCGGGAGGGGGGGAGGGAGGGTGGAAGGAGGGGGAGAGGGGTGGAAGGGTGGAGGGAGGGGGGGAGGGAGTGGGGGAGGGTCGGATGGAGGGAAGGAGGGAGGGGTGAGTTAGGGGCTGAGTGGTGATGGAGGTTGGGATTGAGGGGGGAGAGAGTGGGGATGGAGGTGGGAAGGAGGGGGGAGGAAGAGGTTGAGGGGGAAGTGGGACCTCCCCTTATCCCAGTACCCCTCTTTCTCCCACCACCAAGCCCCCACCGCAACGACCCCTGTTGTCCCCCTCCCCAGTCCCCATTCTCAGACCCCCCCCATTCTCTTGGAATAAAAATATATACTTTTTTTAAAAAGTGCTTTTTAATTGCTTGTTTTGAAACATTCGCGGTTAAGTGCTTTTTTAAAAAACATTCGCGGTTAAGTGCTGGTTTGAAACATTCGCGGCTACTTAGTGCTTCTGTCAGTTGCTTTTCGAGGGAGGGAGTAGGGAGGTGTGGAGGGGGGAGGGGAGGGGGAGGGAGGGGGGAGGGGAGGGGGGAAGGGGGGGAGGGAGAGGGGAGGAAGGGGGTAGGGGGGAGGGGGAGGGAGGGGGAAGGGGAGGGAGGGGGGAAGGGGAGGGGGAGGGAGGGGGGGAGGGAGAAGGGAGGGAGGGGGGAGTGAGGGGGGAGGGAGGGGAACCTCCCATTTTCCAGTACCCCTCTTTCCCCATTGGGCCCGTCCTCGTAGGGTTTCCATTGTAACCGGGAGGAGGGGAGGGAGGGTGGAAGGAGGGGGGAGGGGGAGAGGGATGGAATGGTGGAGGGAGGGGGGAGGGAGTGGGGGAGGGTGGGATGGAGGGAAGGAGGGGAGGGGGGGAGTTAGGGGCTGAGTGGTGAAGGAGGTTGGGATTGAGGGGGGAGGGAGGGGGGAGGGAGTGGGGATGGAGGTGGGAAGGAGGGGGGAGGAAGGGGTTGAGGGGGGATGTGGGACCTCCCCTTTTCCCAGTACCCCTCTTTCCCCCACCACCAAGCCCCCTCCGCAACGACCCCCTGTTGTCCCCCTCCCCAGTCCCCATTCTCAGACCCCCCCCCCCATTCTCTCTCTCCCCCAGACACACTCTCAGTGCTTTTTTCGAAACACTTGCCCCGGTGGCCCACGAGCATAGGGGCCCAATGCTGATCTGTGTATGTTAAGTGACTTGCAATAAAAAAAATACTTTAAAAAAAGATAAGTGCTTTTTATGTGCTTGTTTTGAAACATTCACGGTCACATAGTGCTTCTCACTGCGATCTGTTA
>NW_027601523.1:37160-125442 GCF_053455715.1 Rhinoraja longicauda | reverse complement strand
AGATCAAGAGCAAGCAAGATTATGAGGGACCCCTACCACCCCAGCAACGGACTGTTCCAGCTGCTACGGTCAGGCAAACACTGTGAAAACGTAGAGGATGAGACAGAGTTTCTTCCCACAGGCCACAGGACTGTTAACTATTATAACTCCAGGGACTAAATTTTCCTGGTGAGGCCAGACTGGGGAAGGAGGGCAGATTTCTAACCCTGAAGAACAACAGTGAACCAGATGGGTTTTTACAACAGTCCGGTAGTTTCAGTCCCCATTACTGATGGTGACTTGTTTCTCCAGAGTGACTGCAGTTTATTTACTTGGATCCAAATTCTCTGGTGTCTGGGATGGGATTCAAACTCGTGCGCCTGGATCACCGGGATATCACAGAGTAACTTAACCATTACACTGCCGCACCCTGTTACTCTGCAGGGCGTCATGTGTAACTCTATCTCTGAACAACGATGTGACACCAGAGATCCATCAAAGTATTGACTGTAACCTGCCCTCTGAAAAGGGCAGTGGATGATCAGGGAAGGACAACAAATGCAGGTCTGGCCAGTGTGGTGACGACCTGTAAGCTAACGTGTTATTGTTAACTTTACCTGGCATCTGTTATTCAGGCCAATCCAAACTTGTGGCCTGTGTGTGGTCACGACATTGATCACTCCGTGAAGGAATAGACTGTGTACGTTGGAGGTCACAGTAGCCAGATGTCCATAATGCTGGGACCGCACCTATTTACAATATACATTAATGACCTAGATGAAGGGAGTAAAAGTACATTAGCAAATTTGCAGACGACACAAAGCTGGGTAATCAGTCTGAAGAGGGGTCTCGACACAAAATGTCATCTATCCGTGTTCTCCAGGGATGCTGCCTGACCCATTCAGTAACTCCAGCACTTCGTGTCCTTTTATTATTTGCCCCTCTCTGACTTTCTGTATTTATCTTGTTTTTAATGCTCTTCTTTCTCCATCTGACTTCTTTGTGATGTCACCAGTGCTTTATGCTTCTCTTTCTTTTGTTTCCCTCTCACTTTGTGTGTCTCCCCATCTTTCTCTCCCTTTCTGTCCCCCTTTTCCTCTCTGCTCTGTTGTGTGTGGAAGTGTAACATGTACAGTGCATTCAGAAAGTATTCAGACCCCTTCACTCTTTCCACATTTTGTTACGCTACAGCCTTATCTTAAAGTGGATAAAAAAAAAAATGTAATCATCAATCTACACACAATACCCCATAATAAAAAAAGCGAAAACAGGTGTTTAGAAATTTTTACAAAGTAATTAAAAATAAATAACTGAACCCTAGGGAAGACAGGGGTACAGAGGGACCTTGGAGTACAGGTACACAAGTCCTTGAAGGCAGCAGGACAGGTGGACAGGGTGGTCAAAAAGGCATATGGGTTACTGGCCTTCATTAGCCGGGGCATCGAATATAAAAGTAGGGGGGTAATGATGGAATTGTACAGAACACTGGTGAGGCCACAGCTGGAGTATTGTGTACAGTTCTGGTCACCACATTATAGCAAGGATGTGATAGCTTTGGAGAGGGTGCAGAGGAGATTCACCAGGGTGCTGCCAGGGACGAAGGGCCTCGGCTATGAGGAGAGACTGAGCAGCCTGGGGTTGTTTTCCCTGGAGCAGAGAAGGCTGAGAGGAGACATGATCGAGGTGTACAAGATCATGAGGGGCATAGATATGGTAGATGGCGGGGAACTTCTTCCACTGGTGGAAGGTTCAACAACGAGGGGACATAGATACAGGGTAAGGGGAGGGAGGTTTCGGGGGAATGTGAGAAAGAACTTTTTCACCCAGAGGGTGGTTGGAGTCTGGAACTCACTGCCTGGGGTGGTGGTCGAGGCGGGAACACTCACAACGTTTAAGAGGCATTTGGATGGGCACTTGAAATGCTACAACATTCAGGGCTACGGTCCAAATGCAGGAAAATGGGATTAAAATTAGACTGTGTTTGGTAACGGGCGGAGCGGACACGATGGGCCGAAGGGCCTCTTTCTGTGCTGTAGGACCCTATCATATTTACATAAGTAATCAGTCCCTCTGCTCCGACACTCAAAATTGAGCTTAGGTTCATCCTGTTTCCATTGATTATCCTTGAGATGTTTCTACAACTTGATTGGAGTCCACCAGTGGTAAATTAAATTGATTGGACATGATTTGGAAAGGCACACACCTCTCTATATAAGGTCCCACAGTTGACCGGGCATGTCAGAGGAATTGTCCGGAGACCTCCGAGACAGGATTGTGTCGAGACACAGATGTGGGGAAGGGTATAAAACAATTTCTGCAGCATTGCAGGTCCCAAAGATCAAAGTTGCCTCTGTCATTCTTAAATGGAAGAACTTTGGAACCGCCTCTGTGCTGGGATGCATTGCTGTTCAACAAAATAAAGTTCACATCTTTGTATTTATGCTCCTGGTGCCCTGTGGATGTTTTGTGACCGGAGTTTGCCAGAACTTCCAACATTTAGTCCCTGAAACCTGCTCAACACTCTATCCTGAGGCAACCTTCTATACTGTGTACCACTACACCAATCTTGGTGTCATTCACTAAACTACTCACCGTGCCACCTAAGTTCTCATCCAAATCGTTAATGTCCATTACAATCAACTGCTGACCCTGTACTGATCTCTGTGGCAGAGTCCTTGCAGTACCATGTGTAGATGGCATGGGAACAGCCAGGATGGAGTGGGTGAATGCTTGGGGTAATGATGGGACTGTCTCAGTGGGCTGATGTGTGTTTGTTTCTGCCGGGTTTCCAAAGTAATGTTGGAGTGTCACTAATCCCACTCCTGATCTCTATCCTGTCCAATATAAACAGAAGCACGAGTGGTCCATGTAGTCCCTGAAACCTGCGCAGCATTCAATAAGATCATGGTTGATATTTATGTTCCTGCACTAGTCGCTCATCACGTAACACTAAAGAGTCTGTAGCTCTCTGTTCACAAACAAGCGGAGTTACTAAGTATCCATGGGATGAAAATTGTAAAGATTCACTACTTGGGTGAAGAAACCTCTCACTACCATCCTGACTGGTGACTCCTCATTTTAAGACTGTGACTCCTGGGTTTAAAGTCCCCAAGCAGGGGTAGAAAGACAGATTCACCTCTACCCTTGCAAGCACCTTTAAAGTGTTTCTAGAATGTCGTCATTGTATTTATGTAGCTGATGCAGTTGACTTTCTGGTCATTTTGACCCCAAGATGTTGAAGGTGAGGGAACCAGCGATGACAATGCCAGTGAATGAGAAGTTGTGGGTGTTAGACACTCACAGGATAGAAATGGTCAAAGTCTGCTACTTGTCTGGTGCAAATGCCACTTGGCATTTATCATCCTGAGGTCGTCTATTGTCCTTCTTGGATCTTGGTGCAAGGAAGGCCATTGATGGAGCAGCAGAAGGTCTTCGTGTCCAGGACACTGTCCTGAGCAGCTCTTGCATTGGTCCTGGGGCTGGGATGTTGGACTTCCAATGGCCACAGACATTTCCTTTGTGTGAGGAATGTGGACAACTCCTGCTGACATGTTGATTGGGAACTGAATGATTGGTTGGTCTTCAACAGGAAGGATGGAGAATCAGCTGAGAACACTGGATGCTGCAATGGCTACAGGACCAGATGACATTTCAGCCGTGGTCCTGAATCCCTGTGCTCAGGAGCAGCTGCACCTTGGACCAAATGGTTCCAGTTCAGAGACTAGACTGGCATCCACCCACGATGTGGAGAATTGCCCAGGTTAGTCCTGTTCTCAAAAGGCTGGACCAATCCAATCAGCTATCCGCAGCCAAACAGTCCACTTTGATCATCAGCAAAGTGATGGAACCGAGAGATCGAGCGAATGGCATTTACTCCCCACAACCGAGGTACTGAGGCCCCGTGTAGCTTTACCATCCAGCTGTAGAAAACATCAGTTAGGCCACAGCTGGAGCACCATGCACTGGTTATGGTCACCACACTGTAGGAACGGCGAGATGGAGCAGGGAAGATTCACCAGGACGTTACCTGTGTCAGAGCGTTACAGATGTGAGGAGACTGGAAAGTCTGGCTTGTTTTCCCTGAGAGTGAACCTAATTGAGGTGAAACCCGAGACTTTGAATGTGTAGGAAACAATTACAGATGCTGGTTTAAATCGAAGGTAGACACAAAATACTGAAGCAACTCAACGGGACAGGCAGCATCTCTGGAGAGAAGGAATGGGTGACGTTTCGGGTTGAGACCCTTCTTCAGACATTGACTGTACCTTTGCCTCCACAGATGCAGCCTGGCCTCCTGAGTTCTCCAGCAGCTTGCCTTTGCTCATGGAGAGGTTGTTCAGAAAATCGAGCAATGTTGGTGCTTCACTGGGAGGAAAATATTGCAGATGCTGGAAATACAGAATTAACATTTTGGAAAAACACAGCAGGCCACACAGCATCAGGGGGAAAGACTGAGTTTACATTGGAGTAAATATTCATTGGAATGGAAAGAGGTAGAAACTTAACAAGTTTTTGATGATAGAGAATGGTGTGTGGATGCAGGAGAGAGTGAGAGACCCATGGAAGTGGAGGTAACTGAAATTAGTTTAAAGTATTTTTTTCCAAGCTGTATTTTCTGCAGCTATCTTTACAACACTGTTCAATGTTAGAAATTACATAAAAACAATAGCACTCTTCAGAAGCTGAACTGGTTTAACAAAACCAAGGGAGATCTCAGATTGTTGAAAACCAGGGGATTTGCATATCCTGTTTCAGTGTAACTCAGTTCTGAGACCAGATATGATGTTTTTCTCTCTATCACCTGAGCTGTGGTCATTTCCATCTCGTGATATGAGTATGGATGATAAAACTGGGATTTGTTGCCAAAACCTGATGCTGGGAGATGTGCAGGTGCAAAGTTTTGAGATATTGCTATGTGTTTCCTGGTGACCTCTGAGGACGTTTGATAAAGGGACAAGCATTTTGGTGAGAGTTTAGAGTCACACAGAGGTGAGAGTAGTGATGGCCAGCAGGTTCCATCCAAAGGAGCTTCACTGAAGAGTTGGGTTTTTACAACATTCCGGCAGCTTCATTTACTGAGACGATCCCACAATATAATAATGACAGTGTGTGCATTCTGAGCTCCACAGTCCTCTGAGGTAGAACATTCAGAAGATTCCCAACCCTCTAACCCAAGGAAATTTCCTTTCATCTAAATCTTTTTTTTAATCAACATAAACTTCGTTCTGAATAAAACAATAGTACAAGAAATCTGCATAAAGTCTTCCGATATTCTCAGAGACTATACATACATTCACTAGCATCGTATTCAGTAGTGTTCACAGAAATATCATTATAGCCGTACCTTTGCCACTCATGTGGCCCTTGAGATGATATCCCTGGGGTGGTCCCCACCACACCTGCCCCCCCTAATGTCCCGCAGTGGAAAGAACCGAGAAGGCTCCCCCCACAGAGCCTTGGCGTTGGCAATACAATACAATACAATACAATATATCTTTATTGTCATTGCACGGGGGTACAACGAGATTGGGAATGCGCCTCCCATACGATGCAATAATTTAATTAGCTAGTCAGTATTAATTTAAACAACCCAATGAAACAAATTGTAACAGTTTTAAAACAGAATAAAGTGCAAGTAGATCTGTGCTGGATCACTGTACGATGTGACTATCCGGCTCAGCAGGACCGGTTCATAGCGGCTGTGGCCCTGGGGATGAAGCTGTTCCTGAGTCTGGAGGTGCGGGCGTAGAAGGCCTTGTATCATCTGCCCAATGGTAGAAGTTCGAACAGACTGTTGCAGGGGTGTAAAGAATCTTTCTGGATGCTGGTGGCTTTTCTGAGGCATCGTGTATTGTAGATGCCCTCCAAGGCTGGTAGCTGTGTTCCGATGGTCCTCTGAGCTCTATGGACTACACACTGAAGAGCTTTCCTCTCTGCCTCCGTGCAGCTGAGGTACCACACAGGGATGCCATGTGTTAGGATGCTCTCTACGGTGCAGCGGTAAAATGTCGTCAGCAGCTGTTGGGGTAGACCAGACCAGGCTATGTTCAGCTAACTGGCACATTCCACAGCATCTGTGCCAGGCCCATCCTTCACAACACTGGTGACAGATAGGACCTCATCGCAGCAATTCAATATGATCACAGCTGATCTATTCTGGCCTCAGCTTCAGTTCTGTGCCTGATCCCCTCACTGAGCCATTATTTGACCGGGTCCATTACACTGAGTGTCTAGAATTCAGTGACAAATGTTGCCTGGTTGAGACACATGACTCTTTGGAGGTTTCATCCTCCCCTTCATTCTCTCTGTCTCTCAATCGCTAGTCTGCAGATGGATTTTTGGAATGAAAATAGAATCAATGAAAGAGAAATTATGGAAAATGGGCCTAAGCCTAATGGAAGTTAAAAGAAAAAGCAGGTGATCTCAGTGAGACCGCATTCAGAGCGGGACTGGGGTGGATATTGAGAGGTTGTTTCCTCAGTCTGAAGGGTCTAGAACTGGGGTGGCATCAATGTGATGTCAACTTTTAGGATTTTAGAGGAAAGAAATGTCCGCATGCAGAGGGTTGGGAATCTTCTGAATGTTGCACCTCAGAAGACTGTGGAGCTCAGAATGCACACACTGTCATTATTATATTGTGGGAGCATCCGGCTGTACACCAACTCCTTGGCACGTTACCCCTTAAAAACCTTTTCGGAGTGGTACCAGCCTGACTACATTAGCTTCCCTACCATCGCCTTCGATACCCCTAACGCGGATAGGGACATCTGCCTTGTTAGGCAACAGAGGGGAGGTCACAATGTGGGGAACAGCTCGTGCTAACAAGCCTTTAATGTCTCTGCTGGTCCATAGGCTATATGGGCAGGATAGTCATATAATGGCCATGTATGGCACCACATGGCAGATTCAGTCCGACAACGGGTCCAACTTTGTGGGTAACAAAGTAGAACAGTGGGCAGTTGATAGTGGGGTGCGGTGGACTCTCCACATCCCATATTACCCGCAAGCAGCAGGGTTGGTGGAGCGTATGAATGGTCTACTGAAAGAGCAGATAGGTCCACTAACTCCCTCCCACATGCTCATGTTACAGCAAGCAGTAAACATCTTGAACAAACCACCTGTGGCAAGGGGGACTTGTGCCATCATGGGGAGGGAACGCTGCACTTACATACCGGGTGCAGGTGAAAACATTACGGACCTGGTGGCCCACATGCAACAACAGGTTAAGGCCTTGACTAAAGTTGGCAAACAGTTGCAAGATGAAGCAACGGAGAGCACACGGTGCCATTGGTGGTCTTGAGTGGTTCGGAAGTTGGGGCCATAATATTCTGTCATTATGTGCTTCCCTACTGCCGTGTGAGGAGTGCTAAGAGGGTGGAGGGGCAGTATTGAGCCTGAGGGCCCAATGTAACGGGATAGCCTGAGGGCCCAATGTAATGGGATTTTGGGTGTATGGGGTTAATGTGAGGTGGAATGATGTTTAAAACATCACTCTGCATTAAAAGAGACCAATAAATCATGGGGACACCTGCGAGGCCATAAAGGTAAGCTTTGCTTTCACACAGACATCCAAGACTAGCTCGGTGTCTGATAGAACACATAACTCATGCCATTATGGCACAGATAGTTAGTTTGACACATCATCACCTCACATTCTTAGAGATAAAATTATGATACTGAACTTTTGATTATTATTGTTTGTATACTCAGTAACATGTAGTTAGATGAGTGCTAATGTAGGCTGCTGACTCCAAAGGGGAAGTGTGGTGTAACAGACCATATCGGCTAAAATAGAGTTGTCAGCTAACTTAGCAGCACAGCATTCCAAACTGTTCAAAAACAAGTAGAAGATGTTTTCAAACATGTTCCCCAACAATTCTGGTTATGCCTGTGTAGGTAACAACTGCAGATGCTGGTTTAAATCGAAGATGGACACAAAATACTGGATTTACTCAGCGGCACAGGCAGCATCTCTGGAGAGAAGGAATGGGTGACGTTTTGGGTCGAGACCCTTCTTCAGACTGTCTGGGTTTGCTGAGCAAAACACTGCAAAAGCTGGGCGGACCACCTACGCCTCCTACTGCTACTGGTGCAGAAACATTGCACACAACGGGATTATGATTGGCTCACCAGAGGGGATATGGCACAGTCTGAATGGACAAGAAACGCCATTAAAGACCATATTGGGTGCCCTTCCAGGAAAAGAGAGAACCCCAGCTTGGACCATGTCACGGGCGGTGCCAGGTGATCAACAACAGGATACGATCCGGCGGCATGCTCTGCTGTGTGCTTGGGGTTTACCAGTGCGTACGCAGTTATGTGAGTCTCTGTGCCCTATTTGGTAGTGCAGTAAAATACCTTGATATTCACACTGTTGTCTGAATCCGGTGACTTATCGAACACAACAGATGGAGGAATCAAGGATGGCAAGTAATTGTTCGTTGTACAGAGGAAAACACAAGGCATGTCACAAATGGAACATAAATCTTTATGTGAGAAAAGCTAAGGTGAGATACAGTCTTGGAATTGATAGCTCGCCAGTAAGTTAAAGCGGAGATATGTATAACATTTGTGATTGGGGGAGTGGGAGAGGGGAGGAGAGAGAGAGAAAGGGCTGAGCGGAATGAGATGTAGTTTGAGAGAGATACCAGGAGGGACAGCAGTTGCCGTGAACAGGACACGGTGAGAGGAAAAGTGTCTTGAACCACAGTCACTCAGAGTGCGGGTCTCTGAGGTTTCAAGGAACAGACTGTGACTGTCATCTTTGCTATGTGTTGTTTCTTTGTATTGGATGCAACTTATATCATAAATCTTCTCCATGTAACCTGTAGACCTGTACCCAGGGTGATAGTTATAGTCACAGATAAGTCTCCTGAATTAGGTTACATTGGGTGTAATGTTGCACTTGGAGCGTACTGCAGGATAATGGGATTGTGCTGTTTGATGGAAGAATGGGAAAAACAGAACATTTCACAATAGACAATAGACAATAGGTGCAGGAGTAGGCCATTCAGCCCTTCGAGCCAGCACCGCCATTCAATGCGATCATGGCTGATCACTCTCAATCAGTACCCCGTTCCTGCCTTCTCCCCATACCCCCTCACTCCGCTATCCTTAAGAGCTCTATCCAGCTCTCTCTTGAAAGCATCCAACGAACTGGCCTCCACTGCCTTCTGAGGCAGAGAATTCCACACCTTCACCACCCTCTGACTGAAAAAGTTCTTCCTCATCTCCGTTCTAAATGGCCTACCCCTTATTCTTAAACTGTGGCCCCTTGTTCAGGACTCCCCCAACATTGGGAACATGTTATCTGCCTCTAATGTGTCCAATCCCCTAATTATCTTATATGTTTCAATAAGATCCCCCCTCATCCTTCTAAATTCCAGTGTGTACAAGCCCAATCGCTCCAGCCTTTCAACATACGACAGTCCCGCCATTCCGGGAATTAACCTAGTGAACCTACGCTGCACGCCCTCCATAGCAAGAATATCCTTCCTCAAATTTGGAGACCAAAACTGCACACAGTACTCCAGGTGCGGTCTCACCAGGGCCCGGTACAACTGTAGAAGGACCTCTTTGCTCCTATACTCAACTCCTCTTGTTACGAAGGCCAACATTCCATTGGCTTTCTTCACTGCCTGCTGTACCTGCATGCTTCCTTTCATTGACTGATGCACTAGGACACCCAGATCTCGTTGAGAAGCCAGTAATTGTTGGTGTGTGGAGAGGTCCAGGTGTACAAAGTTAATCCACAGACAGAATAAGGAATTATGAAGTCAAATAGAACAATGTCTGTTATTGTGATGGGGTTTGGTGGGAAAAAAACAAGGAAGTATCGCTGATATTCCACAGTGATTCAGTGAGACCACATTTGAAGTTTAGTGGATCATTTTGGTCTCCGTACCTAAGGCAGGAAATATTTGCCTTGGGCTCATTGCTGCATTGATTCACCATTTGGATACTTGGAATAAAGTGTCCAGCGAAGAGAGCAAAGTACATTGGACTAAACTTACTGGAATTTAGGAAGGTTTTATTGAGGATTTGGAGAGGGACTGAAGGCTGGATAATCAGAGGCTGTTTCCTCAGTCTCGGACAGTCTAGAAATGATGTGAAGTCAACATGCTGTCAGCGATGAGGATTTGGAAGAAGAGACATTTCCTTGTAAAGAAGGATGGGAATCTTTGATTATTCAACCTTAGAGAAATGTGTACACTGAGAATGCACAGACTGGCATTATTATATTGTGGAAGCACCTCAGTAAATGAAGCTGTCAGAATGTGGTAACAAACAACTCTTCAGCGAACCTATTTTAGATGTAACTTGCTGGTCATCATTGGTCTGACCTCTGCGTAACTCTTAAGTTCTCATCAAAGTGCTTGTCCATTTATCCAATGTCCTTAGAGGTTACCAAGAAAGACGTATTGTTATCATAAAACAAGGTCAAAATGAACACAGCTCAGGTATAAGAAAGAAAAATATATACCTGGTCTCCCAGCAACAGGTTTTGGCAGCAAATCCCAGTTTTATCATCCATGCTCGTATCACTAAATGGAAATGGCCACAGCTCAGATGTTGGAGAGAAAAGCAAACACCTGATCTCAGCAGTGAGTTACACCAAAACATGATATGTAAACCCCCTGGTCTACAACAATCTGAGATCTATCTTTGTTTGATTAAACCAGCTCACCTTCTGAAGAGTGCTGCTGGTCCATAACATTTTGACAATGGAACAGTGTTGTAAAGATAGCGTAAGCAAATGCAGCTTGAAAAAATTTACATTAAACTAACTTTAGTCACCTCCACTTCCGTGGGTCACTCTCTCTCTCTCCCAACCTCCACCCAACATTCTCTAATATTAAAAACTTGTTCAGTCCCTAACAATTTCCAGTTCCAATGAAGATTTACCTTTAATGTAAACCCCGTCTTTCCTGCTGGTGATTTTGTGTGGTTTGCTGTGAATTAACCAAATTTTAATTCTGCATTTCCAGTGTCTGTGATTTCACCACTGGTGACATTCAGAGGCCAAACACAGGACCAGTTCCCTTCACCTTCTGACCGGCATCTTCACCCTTCCAATCAACAATTTATTTGTGTGTTCCACTGTTGTAGAGGTACAAGGTTAGATCTTGTAACCTCGACCCTGTCTTCACCGAGAATCAGTCTAATCTGTGAACAAATATCACAGCCTGAAAACTGTATCGACAAATCCAGTCCAGCCAATGAGCAGACAATCAGGCTGCCCCCAATCATCAGGGGTTGTCCACAGTGCGGGCAAGTGTCACTTCCCCTCCAATAATCGACTTGCCCACGTTCAGTGTTGGTTTCACCAAGATCACTCGGCTCTGAACCACGTCACAGCCTTGGTCCAAACACGGAGCAAAGAGCTGCATTCCGGAGGTGAGGCCAGAGTGAGGCTCCTTGAAAACAAGGCAGCATTTGACTGAGTGCAGCATCGAGGAGACCTGGTCATTCTGAGACAAGGATCGTCAAGGAGAGAATACGTCAATGGTTGGATTCATTCCCCACACAAAGTACGGGATGGCTGTGATTCAACATCCCAGCCCTAGGACATCACTGCAGGAGTTTCTTCGGGCAGTGACCCAGACACAACCATCATCAGCTGATTCATCAAAGACCTTCCTTCCATCAGAAGGTGAGAAGTGGGGATGTTCCCTGATGATTGCACAATGTTCAGTTCCATTCACAACTCTTCACAAAATGAAGCAGTTCATCCAGCAAAAACATTCCGGCGTGGGATAATTGACCTGAAAATCTACTTCACCAGCCACATTGAGTTCTTAGATAATTGGCAAATGGATCAGAGGTGACAGGAGAAATCAGATTTGTTCAGGACGATATAATTATCAGAAACTCACGGACTGAAAGGCTGGTGGAAGCAGAGTCAACAATAACTTTCAAAGGATTTGGGTAAATGTGTGAAGGAACAATTTCCAGTGGTTTGGGGAAAGAGCAGGAGAATTGGATCACACGATCACAGATAGGATGGGCAAATGGCCTCCTTCTGTGCAGTATCATTGTATCATTCTATGATTCTACCAGGGGTTGGCGATGAAACTGAAAGTACAATGGGTCCAAGAGACCACGTTCTCTGCCTTTAGAGTGTGACGTGATTGGGGAACAAGAGAAAATACAGAGAGAGAAAGGGCCATTTGTCCCATCACCCACACCAGAGTGAATATAACTGTGAATGCGGTGGTCTGTGTAAATAATCAGTTGTTTATGGAATATTCGTCTGAATATTACATGTGAGATGTTGCATTGTGGGAAGATTAACATGTGCAGGACCTACATGGTGAATGGTAGGGCTCTAGGGAGTGTTGTAGAGCAGACGGATTTAGGAGTGCAGTTGCATGGTTCCTTGAAGTGGAGTCGCAGCTAGATAGCACAGTCAAAAAGGCTTTTGGAAGATGAGCCTTCATCAGGCAGAGTAATGAGTATAGAAGTTGGGAGGTCATGTTGCAGTTGTATAAGATGTTGGTGAGGCTGCATTTAGAGCATTGTGTTCAGTTCTGGGCACCATGTTATAGGAAAGATGTTGACAACCTGGAAAGGATAGAGAAGATTTACGAGGATGTTGCGTGGACTAGAGGGTGTGAGCTATAGGGAGAGGTTGAATAGGCTGGGACTCTATTCACTGGGACGTAGGAGGATGAGGGTGATCTAATAGAGGTGTATAAAATCACGAGAGGAATAGAACGGGTAGTGCACACTATCTCTTGCCCAGATTAGGTGAATCGATGACCAGAGGACATAGGTTTAAGGTGAAGGGGAAAAGATTCACACCATACTGCTCTTTTGGAAATAATACAAACTTTTTTCTTCTGATCTTTTTGTTTCAACGATGGGCCTGGTTGGACCAGACTTTCTTCTGTAGTTTATGTTTCTTAAATGGCTCTCTGTCTGTAATGAAGTGTGGGTTAATTCTTTCACTGTTAACCACTGCTTCGCTCCTGTCTTACGTGTGAACGTATTCTCCCAATCACCTGACCGACCAAAGCTGACCCAGCTGTACAAGATCAGGGGGAATTTTAACATAAAATGTCCTTACATTAGAATCACTTTACCCGATTGGCCCATTAAGCACAACATTAATAATTAACACTCTGAGGAATGCCCTTTAGTTGATTTAACTCTGAATTCTCTTTAACTTTATGGCATTTGTTATCAGAGGAGACTGCACCACTGCCCCCTCCCCCGAGCCAATCTTAAGCCCCACTTGTCTGCAACGTTTCTGCGCTACCAGCCGCAGCTGGTTCACCCAACTATTGCTGTTGTTTTCCTCAGCTCACCCAGACGTTATGAGACATTGTTTGGGAACATCTACTCATACATTGTTGTGTTTCGTTCACCAACGTAGCCTTTCTCATGCACTCATCGCAGGTGCGAGGAGATAAACTTGTTTTCGCAGACCCTGGAACATATGGCTGCTAATTTTGCTAATAACTCCATTTCACATTTTAGCTGAAATTGTCAGTTTAACCCTTACACTACACTGACAGGGACGACCGATTCCTTGGGTCAGGAGGAGACTCAGCAAGACCTTGAGAGGTGTGGCATAGTCAAAGGGCACTGTGATGAAAAGTGGTTTTATTATCCTTCCTTAAGATCCTGTTACCGGGTTTTTCAGTGACAAAAGGACATGGTCAGATGCTGAGAGGAAAGCTCTTCAGCGGGTAGTCCACAGAGCTCAGAGGACTATCGGAACACAGCTACCAGCCTTGGAGGGCATCTACAACACACGATGCCTCAGAAAAGCCACCAGCATCCACAAAGACTCTTCACACCCCTGCAACAGTCTGTTCGAAACTTCTACCATCGGGCAGACGATACAAGGCCTTCTACGCCCGCACCTCCAGACTCAGGAACAGCTTCATCCCCAGGGCCATAGCTGCTATGAACCGGTCCTGCTGAGCCGGATGGTCACATCGCACAGCGAACCGGTACAGATCTACTGCACTTTATTTTGTTTTAAAACTGTTCTAATATGTTTCATTGGGTTGTTTAAATTAATACTGACTAGCTAATTAATTTATTGCATCGTATGGGAGGCGCATTCCCAATCTCGTTGTACCCCTGTACAATGACAATAAAGATATATTGTACTGTATTGTATTGAGGTAAGTCCCTGAAACCAGTGGTTGCTCTGGGAGGCCTGGGGAACATTGCCCTCTGCTGGTTCATTCCCATGAACTCACAGCACAGCCTGTCGTTGAATTCCCTGCGACGAGTCCCTGTGTTCCAGGGTGCGCTTCACTGCAGCCGTGGGCTCCGGTTTCTATCGCTCGGACCAGTGGGTGAAATATTGGGATTTGGGGGAAGCTCCACATCCAGGAGTTAACACAGAGCTGGGGTTGACACCAGAGAGATTCGAGAACAAGAACTCTGATTCAAATGGACAAAGTTGCCCATTTCCAATATCAATTCTGATTATTTATTTGGAGGCATGTGAGAGGATGAAACATAAAATATTTCAATTAAATATTTTGATATTAAACTATTTTAAAGATGTTCTGCAATCACCAACCACATTACGGACATTTGGCTGCTGTGACCTCGAGCGATCACAACACATTCATCACCAACGTGATTGGTGCAGTGAGCAAAGGGAACGCATTCGCTTGGAGTGGCCTAGGAGCAGTGAACTGTCACAAAACAGAGCGGCAGTGAGGATCCAACAGGCTGAGGCTTGTTCTCCACAAGAGAGAAGATTGAGGGGAGACCAGCCAGGGGCCGATCTCACTGTGAAGGATTTGTAGGGGGATGTCGAGAGGATGTTTCCTCGAGTGTGAAACCAGATTTCCTGGTCATAAATGTAAAATAGCCACCGATAAATCAAAGAGAGAAGAGAGAAAATCCTATTTACTTGGATGTTTTGGGCAGGTGGAGCTCAGCAACATTACATCGAGGCAGAGAGCACAGATGTACTTAAGGGAGAGGTAGATGGAGAAAGGAACAGACGGATGTGTTGATGGGGTCGGATGAAGGGAGGGGGGAGCCTGCTAAGGAGTAGCAACATGGGCCGAGTGGTCTCTTTCTGTGCTCCACGTGCAAGGGAACACTAAGTCAACAACCACTGGGTGTAACGCTACAGATGTGGGAATGTGCACTGGTGTAAAATCCCCAGATTTAGGCATGACATCGGTTGCAGAAGATCCAGCTCCAGAGATTCCAGACTCTGCTCCCGTTGTGTGTGGTCCATGGAATGGGGAGGGCTGGGTTTATCTGACGACACAGACGTGTTGTCCAGCCCACACAGGGAGTTCCAGCCCAGGGAGAGCCCACACACTTCAGTCTGGGACAGTCCAAACCCCCATGAATAGAGCCTCAGCATTACATCTCTGTTTTTGTATTCCAGTCCTCTTGATATAAATGCCAGCATTGAATTTGCCTTCCTTACTACCATTTCGACTTGCAAATTAACTTTTTGGGACTCCTGCACCTGCACCTCCAATTTCTGGATTTCTGGATTCTCTCACCAATTAGAAAATAATCTAAGCCTTTATTCTTATTACCAAAATGCATGACACTGCACTTTGCTATACTGAGTTTTATCTGCCACTTCTCTGCCCACACTCCTAACCTGTCCAAGTCCTTCTGCAGAGTCCTTGCTTCCTCTACACTCCTTGCCCCTCCACATATCTTAGCATCATCTGCAACGTCCTGGTGAATCTTCTCTGTTCCCTCTCATCTTTCCTACAGTGTGGTGACCGTAACCAGTGCACGGTGCTCCAGCTGTGGCCTAACTGATGTTTTCTACCGTGGACGGTAAAGCTACACGGGGCCTCAGTACCTCGGTTGTGGGGAGTAAATGCCATTTGCTCGCTCTCTCGGTTCCATCACTTTGCTGATGATCAAAGTGTACAGGGAGTAAAGAAGGGGGAGAGAATGATGTGCTTTCAAGTACCTCAAAGCCTCATCCTTAATAATGGACTGGAAAATCTTACCAACCGGCCTATATTCCTTTCTTTTTCCTGGCTCCACTCTTAAACAGTGGAGTTACATTTGTGACTTTCCAGTCCTCTGGAACCATTCCTGACTGGTGATTTTTGAAAAATCACTAATAATGCCTCCAAAATCTCTACAGCGACCACTTTCACAGCCATGGGGTGTAGTCCATCTGGTCCAGGTGACATATCCACCTTCAGACCTTTCAGTTTCCAAAGCACCTTCTCCTTAGTAATAGAAGCACTCACTTCTGCCCCCTGACTCTTTTGAATTTCTGGTATGTTGTTGGTATCTTCCACTGTGAAGACTAGTGCAAAAGATTTATTCAGTTTATCCATTGTTTTTATGTTCCCTATTGCTATTTGGACAGCGTCATTTTCCAGCAGTTCAATTTCCACTCTTGTCTCTCTTTCATTCTTTCTGTATCTTTTAAAAACTTTTGAAATCCTCTTTTTATATTATTGGCTAGCTTCCCTTCACATTTCATCTTTCATCCCCTTATTGATTTTTTTCGTTGCTTTCTGGTGGTTTTTAAAAGCTCCCTAATCCCCTAGTATCCCACTAATCTTTGCCGTATTATATGCCTTGTATTTTGCTTTTATGCTGTCTCTGACTTCCTTTGTCAGCCACAGTTGCCTCATTCTTCCCTTAGTATGGTTCTTTCTCTTAGGGATGAAAAGATCCCATGTCTTCCGAATTACTCCCAGAAACTCCTGCCATTGCTGCACTAACGTCATTCCTGCTAGGGTCACCTTCCAATCAACTTTAGCCAGCTCCACCCTCATGTCTGTGTATCGCCTTCCTCGACAATAATACCAATACATTCAACTTCAGCTTCTGCCTCTCAAACTGCAGGTTGAATTACATCACATTATGATCACTGCCTCCCAGGGCTTCCTTCACCTTAAGCTCCCTAATCAAATCTGGTTCATTCCAAAATACCAAATCCAGAATTGCCTTTCCCTCCTGGGCTCGACCACGAGCGGCTCTAAAAAAAACAATTCATTGGCATTCAACAAATTAATTCTCTTGGGATCCAGTACCAACCTGATTTTCCCAGTCCACCTGCATATTAAAATCCCCATGACCACCGATACATCCCTTTTCCATCTCTTGATTCTTGATAGAATGCAACATGTACCCGGCATTCTGGCTACTATTGAAGGCCTGTATATAACTCCCATCAGGGTCTATTTACCCTTGCATTTCTTAACTCTACCCATAAGAATTCTACATCTTCTGATCCTATGTTGGTTCTTGTGAAGGATTGGGTTTCATTCCTCACCAGCAGAGCCGTCCCACCTCCAGCCCACCTGCCTGTCTTTTTGATAGGATGTCTATCCTATGATGTTCAGCTTCCAGTTCTGATCCTGTTTTCACCACAACTCTGTGATGCCCACAACGTTGTACCGGCCAAATTCTAACAGTGCTGCAGTCTCACGCAGTTTGTTTCCTATACTGCGGGCATTCAAATACAGCGGCTTCAGTTCTGTAGTCACCGGCCTTTTTCTCAATTTAGTCCCCATGTTGCCTGATGCTAGAATCTTATACCTTTCTAAATTTGGTCTCCTATTTCTTATTTTGGAGACTTGTAACCTCCTTACCTTTAACTTCATCCATATTTTCCAATCTATTGAACCCGCGCCCACTATTTAGATTGAAACATAATAATATAGAAAATAGGTGCAGGAGCAGGACATTTGGCCCTTCGAGCCAGCACCGCCATTCAATATGATCATGGCTGATCATCCAAATTCAGCACTCCATTCCTACTGTTTTCCCATATCCCTTGATTCAGTTAGTTTAAATCCCTAACTACAGCCCAAGTTGTGGGATTCCCCAGAAACCTGGTCCCAGTAGGGTTCAGCTGGAATTCATTGCATTGTATCAGCCCCTGCATTCCCCAATTCTGATGCCAATGACCTACGAATTCAAACCCACTTCTCCAACACCAGTCTTTGATCCAGTCTTTGCTTTTAACTCTCTAATCTTATTGACACTATGCCAATTTGCTCAGATGAGACATCCTGAGCCTGGGCACCAGGCTGGCAACACAGCCGTCAGGACTCTCGATCCTTGTGATAGAGAATTATGTCTGTGCTATCCTCAATTACAACTACGTGTCTCTTCTCCTCCCCCTCTTGAACGACTCCCTGATCCATGGTGCCATAGTTAGGCTGCTCATCATTGCTGCAGCCCCCACTCGCGTCTGCACTGGAAGCAAGTATCTCCGACCTGTTAGACAAGCTCAAGGGCTAAGGCTCCTCCAACACTGTCTCTTGAATCCCCATACCTGCCTCACTCACAGTCACATCCTCAACAACCTGATCACGGCCTGAATTGGAAGTTGTTAATCTAATGGGTGTGACTTCCTCAAGAAACAGACGGCATCCAGGTAAATCTCCCCTTCCCTGATGTGTCACAGCGATTAAAGCTCAGATTTCGTCATCAATTCTGAGCTGAGTTCGTCGATCAACCAACACTTGCTGCAGATGTGGTCACCAGGAACCACATTGGGATCCACCAGCACCATGCAGCTGCAGCACATCACGTGATCCTGCATCCTTACTTTACTTATTCCCACTGACTCCTTTATAAAATTTCACGCTTGATACGAACTCACATGCTAGCTCTGCATTCCCTTCTTCAGCCGGTCTCGCCGAGCATCTTCAGCCAAGGTGCTCGGTTCTGTACTTGGCTTCAACATGGCTTCCCTTCCAACACGACCGCTCCCAACAGCTTGTTTCGCTAAATATTGCCTTCCTTTTACTGGCTGCTGCCTCTCTTCCTCAGCCATTCAAATGCCCGCTTCTTTAAATAACCTGCCTATTCAATCAAAAAACCTGCTCTCTCTTTATTCTCCCGCCAATCTTTCAAAATTAATTTCTCTGCTTTCAAAATGGTTGCTCATGCACTCTGTGGTTTTGGAAGATTAAAAACAAATTCTCAGTACTGTACCAGTGCCTGCTGAACTGGTTTTCTGTATATCAGTGGCTTCCTGTTCATCTTGTGCTCATCTGTCAGTCAGTGATTGGTCCGCAGGAGTTTTATGTAGATTGCTGCACCCAATTGCGTTTGATTCCAATGGTTCCAAAAGCCTCCAAGATGCCAGAACTACAGGTATATAAGATGCAGCAGCATTGGAAACCTCATCCACACAGAGAGCTGGGAGAGAGACAGGTGGGAACGGCAGCAGGATATGCCCACCTTCACTCTGAAACTTGACACTAATGATGAATCGTTTTCTTGTGTTTCAGGTTCGAGGAAGGAAACATGATGCTGGTGTGGGTTTTGGTGCTGACCGCACTGCTTGCCAGTGATGTGACAGGTAAGGTCCATTGATTCCAGGAGCTTTAGAAATATATTGGTGTGAGGAATGAATGCACTGTGTTGGGACTGTGGATCATGGGAATTTGTGGACATTGGGAGTGGTCGGGATGTGGTAGGAAATGTCTCTTGTCTGGGATACTCATCTCACAGCTGCTGAGTTGGAAGGTGAGTTGGAGACTCTCCTCCACATCAGGAGACAGAGATTTCTCTACGGTGACGCTTCACAGGAAAACAGAGTTGCAGGAAGAGGGATATGTGACTCTCTGTCAGGAACGCAGGGGATGCAGAGGAGAAGGTTCTGCAGGCACTGGTCCAATGCAACGGGTGCAGTGTACTTGCCCGCTGTGAGGGTGAGGATGGAGGCTTGAGGGAGGATGGCCAGAGTGCTGGCAATGGTACAGAGGAGAGAGACAGAGAATGATTGTATTTACAGTGGTCAATGGAAATTTAATTCAAATTCTCTGTGACGTGTTTGTGTGTGATCAGTAGCAGATCACAAAGGAAGAAAACTAATTTCATTCATGAAACAAAGCCCTGGGGTTATTGTGGAGCAGAGAGACCCCAGGGTACAATTACACTATTAGTACACAGTTCCCTGAAAGTGGTGATGTAGGTGGACAAGTTGGTGAAGAAGGTGTTTGGCACTCTTGCCCACATCAGCTGAGCCTTTGATTAAAAGAGTTAGGATACATGTTACAGTTGTAGAAGATGTTGCTGAGACTGCACCTGGAAATTGTGTGCTGTTCTGATTGCCCAGCTATAGGAGGATGTGAGAGAGGGTCCAGTAAATATTCACAAGGATGGTATCAGAACTGGCTGAGAGTTATAAGATAGGTTGGGTCTATTGCCGTTGGACTGAAGTTGGCTTCAGGGTGAGTATTTAGAGGTTTATAAAATCACGTGAGGAGTGTAAAACCAGAGGGCATAGGTTTAGGGTGCAAGTGGAAAGATTGAAAGGGGATAGAGCAAGTGTTTCCAATGAAGATGCCAGAGGAAGCAGTACAGACAGGTAGAATTGAATAGACATTTACACAGGGCCATAGATAGGAATGAATGAGAGGACATGTGCCAAAAACAGACAATCGGTCTCACTCAGGACGACACTTCAGTTGGTTTAAAATTCTGAATCTCTTCAATTTACAGGAGCAAACAATTCATTGGAAGAGGAGACCCGTGTTCTATCCCAAGGACGCTGTGTGAAAGGCTGGTATAAATATCCTAGACTAAACAACTGTTACCGCTATTTTCCTCGGGCAAGGACATGGGCAAGTGCTGAGGTAAGTCCCTGAAACCAGTGGTTGCTTTGGGAGGTCTGGGGAACATTGCTCTCTGCTGGTTCATTCCCATGAACTCACAGCACAGCCTGTCGTTGAATTGCCTGCGATGAGTCCATGTGTTCCACGGGTGCGCTTCACTGCAGCCGTGGGCTCCGGTTTCTATCGCTCGGACCAGTGGGTGAAATATTGAGATTTGGGGGAAGCTCCACATTCCCCAATACGGTCACGGTGGCGCAGCGGCAGAGTTGCTGCCACACAGTGAATGCAGCGTCGGAGACCCGGGTTCCATCCCGACTACAGGTGCTGTCTGGACGGAGTTTGTACGTTCTCCTCGTGACCAGCGTGGGTTTTCACCTAGATCTTCGGTTTCTTCCCACACTCCAAAGACGTACAAAGGTTAATTGGCTTGGTAAATGTAAAAATTGTCCCTAGTGGATATAGGATAGTGTTAATGTGTGGGGATCGCTGGTTAGCGCCGACCCGGTGGGCCGAAGGGCCTGTTTCCTCGCTGTATCTCTATACTACACTAAACTAAATCCAGGAGTTAACGCAGAGCTGGGGTTCTTGATTAAAGAACGAGAACTCTGTGTCTCGGGGATAAAGTTACCCATTGCCAATGTCTCTTTTGACGATTTATTTGAGGGATCTTGAGACACACTAATTCTCAACAAATAAACTATTTTGTTTGTTTAAAGGTGTTTTGCAAACGTCAACCACATTCTGGACATCTGGCAACTGTGACCTCGCTCATACACAACAAATTCATTCTGGAAGTGATTCGCGCATCTTGCAAACCGAAGAGCCATGTTTGGATTGGCCTAAACAACAAAGCTAAGGTACAGTTAATGATGACACGTTAGCTTACAGGTCGTCACCACACTGGCCAGACCTGCATTTGTTGTCCTTCCCTGGTCATCCACTGCCCTTTTCAGAGGGCAGGTTAAAGTCAACACTTTGATGGATCTCTGGTGTCACATCGTTGTTCAGAGATAGAGTTACACATGACGCCCGGAGCACTCACTGGAAACCCGCTCGGTCACAGGGAGAAGGTGCAAACTCACACGGATAAAACTGGACGTCTCTGTCTTTGTCTGAGCGATCCTACATTATATTTGTATTCAATTACCATCTTTTACTCATTTTCTGAGTTACCAATATTCCTCTTCTCTGACCTTTCAGATCCTGTCAGTTTCATCCCAAGGATCCTGTTACTTCCATGAGATTCCCCCACCCTGCCAGTCCATAGTTTAAACTCCCATCCACTGCCCTACTTGTCCCGGCTGCTCGTATTCTGCTCTCACTCCGGCTCAGGTACAGCTCCTCCCTGTATTGTTCATGGCAGCTGACTCAGCATTCCAACACCAATGACCATTCATTTACACCCCCAGGGAGGGTCTTTCACATGGATCGATGGATCATCTTCGAAATACCGACGCTGTGATGCTGATGAAGGAAATAGAAGACGACGTTGTTGGCTCATTCGTCGTAAGTGTAACAGTGACAGAAATGGTGTTTTGTTGGAAGTTAATTTGAGACAGTTTTGAACAGGAGGTGACCTCCACAGACCTGCTGTTACACAGAGGGAGGGAACCAACCCCATGGGTCCTGTGCTCTGCAGAACTGGACTGACTGCCCAGCAGTGAGAGGAGGATGTATGGGATGTAATGCAGGAGTCAGGGGAACAGACACCGAGTGTAACTGTGCAGGAGGAATATACAAGGGGGCAACACTGGAGTTAGAGGAAGGTACAGTGTGGCATGACACATTCTGGATTTAGTGTTGTCCAATGAACCAGATTTGATAAAGAGAACTCGAGGTAAAGGAGCTGCTTGGAGGTAGTGATCATAATATGATTCGTTTTAATCTTCAATTTGAGGGGGAAGAGGTTAAATCAGAAGTGTCAGTGTTGCAGTTGAACAAAGGGGACTATGAAGGCATGAGAGAGGAGCTGGCCAAGGTAGACTGGAAAGGGATCCTAGCAGGAATGACGGTGGAACAGCAATGGCATGAATTTTTGGCATAATCCGGAAGATGCAGGATCATTTCATTCCAAAGCGGAAGAAAGATTCTAAGGGGAGTAGGAAGCAACCGTGGCTGACAAGGGAAGTTAGGGATGGAATAAAACTAAAAGAAAAGATATATAACACAGCAAAGAGTAGCAGGAAGTCAGAGGATTAGGAAACATTCAAAGGACAACAGAAGGTAACAAAACAGGCAATACGGGCTGAAAAGATGAATCAGAGGGGAAGCTGGCCAAGAATATAAAAGGACGGTAAAAGCTTCTTTAGGTATGTTAAGAGAAAAAGATTAGCAAAGACAAATGTAGGTCCCTTGAAGGCAGACGAGGGTGAAATTATTATGCATAACAAGGAAATGGCAGAGGAGTTGAACAGGTACTTCGGATCTGTCTTCACTAAGGAAGACACAAACAATCTCCCAGATGTACTAGAGGACAGAGGATCTAGGGGGATAGAGGAAAGAAATTTGCATTAGGCGAGAAATAGTATTGGGTAGACTGATGGGACTGAAGGTTGATAAATCCCCAGGGCCTGATGGTCTGCATCCCAGGGTACTCAGGGAGGTGGCTCTAGAAATAGTGGACGCATTGGTGATCATTTTCCAATGTTTAATAGATTCAGGATCAGTTCCTGTGGATTGGAGGATAGCTAATGTTATCCCACTTTTTAAGAAAGAGAGAGAAAACGAGGAATTACAGACCAGTTAGCCTGACATCAGTGGTGGGGAAGATGCTGGAGTCAATTACTAAAGAGTTTATAACAGTGCATTTGGATAGCAGTAAAAGGATAAGTCCAAGTTAGCATGGATTTATGAAAGGGAAATCATGCTTTACTAATCTTCTGGGATATTTTGAGGTGGTGACAAGTAAAATGGATGAAGGGGAGCCAATGGATGTAGTGTTTCTAGACTTTCAGAAACCATTTGATGAGGTCCCACACGGGAGATTGGTGAGCAAAATTAGAGCACATGGTGTTGGGGGTAGAGTGTTGACATGGATAGAGAATTGGTTGGCAGACAGGAAGCAAAGAGTAGGAGTAAACGGGTCCTTTTCAGAATGGCAGGCAGTGGTGAGTGGTGTGCCGCAAGGCTCAGTGTTGGGGCCGCAACTATTTACCATATGTATTGATTTGGATGAAGGAATTAGAAATAACATTAACAAGTTTGCAGATGACACAAAGCTGGGTGGCAGTGGGAACTGCAAAGAGGATGTTAGGAGGTTGCAGAGTGACCTGGACAGGTTGAGTGAGTGGGCAGATGCATGGCAGATGCAGTATAATGTAGATAAATGTGAGGTTTTCCACTTTGGCGGCAAAAAAAAAGGAGGCAGATTATTATCTCAATGGTGTCAGGTTAGGTAAGGGGGAAGTGCAGCGAGATCTGGGTGTCCTTGTTCACCAGTCACTGAAAGTTGGCGTGCAGGTACTGCAGGCCGTGAAGAAAGCTAATGGCATGTTGGCCTTCACAACGAGAGGATTTCAGTATAGGAGTAAAGATGTTCTTCTGCAGTTGTATAGGGCCCTGGTAAGACCACATCTGGAGTATTGGGTACAGTTTTAGTCTCCTAATTTGAGGAAGGACATCCTTGCAATTGAGGTAGTGGGCGTAGGTTCATGAGATTGATCCCTGGGATGGCGGGACTGTCATATGAGGAAAGATTGAAAAGACTAGGCTTGTATTCACTGGAGTTTAGAAGGATGAGAGGGGATCTTATAGAGACATATAAAATTATAAAAGGACTGGACAAGCTAGATGCAGGAAAAATGTTCCCAATGTTTGGGGAGTCCAGAACCAGGGGCCACAGTCTTAGAATAAAGGGGAGGCCATTTAAAACTGAGGTGAGAAGGAACTTTTTCACCCAGAGAGTTGTGAATTTGTGGAATTCTCTGCCACAGAGGGCAGTGGAGGCGAAATCACTGGATGAATTTAAGAGAGAGTTAGATAGAGCTCTGGGGCTAGTGGAATCAAGGGATATTGGGAGAAGGCAGGCACGTGTTACTGATTGTGGATGATCAGCCGTGATCACAATGAATGGTGGTGCTGACTCGAAGGGCCAAATGGCCTCCTCCTGCACCTATTTTCTATGTTTCTATAAAGAAAGAACTACTCAGCCATTTGACTGTTCAATAAACATTAGAGAGGCTGTGGAGCAGAGAAGTCATGGAGTTCACTGTTCCATTCGTGCACAGCAGGTGGAGCTCAGGAGCACGTCATCGGGGCAGAGAGCACAGATGTACCTAAGGGAGAGGTAGATGGAGAAAGGAATAGACGGATGTGTTGATGGGGTCGGATGAAGGGAGGGGGGAGGGTGGTGAGGAGCAGCAACAGTAGCACGGATCCATGGGCCGAGTGGTCTGTTTCTGTGCTCTACGTGCATGGGAACACCCTAACTCTACAAACACTGGGTGTAATGCTACAGATATGGGAATGTGCACTGGTGTAAAATCCCCAGATTTAGACATGACATCGGTTGCACAAGTTCCAGCTCCAGAGATTCCAGACTCTGCACCCGTTGTGTGAGGTCAATGGAATGGGGAGGGCTGGTTTTATCTGACGGCACAGACGTGTTGTCCAGCCCACACAGGGAGTTCCAGCCCAGGGAGAGCCCACACACTTCAGGCTGGGACAGTCCAAACCCCCGTAAATATTGGGGGCTTCAGGTTTCAGCAACACACACTCTGACTGCACCTGGCACCTCCACAGAAGTGACTCCCTTTATTTACAAGGCAAACTCACCGATCAAGAGTCAGGGAACATTAATGGCTCACAGACTCTGACTCAAATAGATGGTACTTTTAGACCAGGTAGAAAACAGGAAATGCTGGAAACACTCAGCAGGTCAGGCAGCACCTGTGGAGAGAGGCACAGAGATAACATTTAAAATTATGAACCTTCTATTTCTTCTCGAGATATCATTTCCCTCAACACCTGTTTGTTTCATCTGACAGATCGAGTATTTCCAGCATTTAATTATTTATTTAAGACATTCCGCATCTGCAGCAATTTTCTTGTGGACTAACAGGAAAATGTTTTCTCCTTTCCTGCTTCTAGGGAATGGATCTTGGAAGTCGAAAAGGTGTGGCCACAGACGTCCTTTTGTTTGTACTTACCGATTGCACTGAGTTTAGAAGACTCCAGAATGGTCCACTCATCCTTTCCAGCAGTGGATCCAGTGCTTTGATTTCTTTGTAGCCGCTCTCACTGTCTGTGGTGACTGTACTCACTTAGCTTCTCAGCCAATAATAAAGAGAACTGCATCATGAGCTGTGTGTTTGGTGCTGTGTGAGTCCAGTTTCTCGCAGCCTTCCTGTCCCACTGTTACTTCCTCCCCACCTCTGCACTCAGTGCTGCGCTGAGGAGAAGGCGGCACACACTTGAACTCTTGTCCTTCGGCCGCACCTGGTGTGTCGGGTCCCGGACACCGCACCTGGGAGAGAAATAAAGGCTGTGGAGAGGATACATGGGGAGTTAGTGGAATAGTTGCAGGGAGAGAGCTTTCACAGTCCTGTGGGTGGGCTGCAGAAGATGAACTGGGCCCAGAAATTCCTCAGCACATCTGTATGAAAACCTCTGCTGTCTGTTTATAAATCAGCTCAACTTGGTGTCGGGCAAATTCCCCATGATTCTGGCAGTCTTGGCAGGTGTCGGGACAAGATGTGAAGGAAGTCAAGCCTTGCCCAACTCTCCAGTCAATGCCCTGATGCAGAGTGAGAGAGATGGTGGGAGTAACTCAACATTACTTCACTCTCACCCACTTGGTTTATTCACTCCTCTCACTCTTGCTTCCTATTTCATTACATTTTATACCTACGTTAAAAACAAGTGGGTGGCCGGAGAGAAGGTATGATCACTCAAGGATAAAGCAGGAACTTTATGTTTGGAATCAGAGGATGTGCACAAGATATTAAGCGAGTAATTTGCATCTGAATTCACCATGGAGAAGGACATAGTGGGATTAGTGTGATGTGTACAAACATCCTCGGGCAGTTAGAGATCAAGATGGAAGTGGTGCTGGGTCTCTTGAAGACCATTGAGGTGGATAAATCCCCAGGATCCTGATGAGTTCCATATCAAGTTATTGAATGTTCATAAGTTCATAAGTGATAGGAGCAGAATTAGGTCATTTGGCCCAAGTCTGCTCCACCTTTCAATTATGGCTGATACATCTTTCCCTCTTTACCCCATTCTCCTGCCTTCTCCCCATAACCTCTGACACCTGTATTGACCAAGAATCTATCAATTGCTGCCTTAAAAAATATCCATTGACAGCATCCACAGCTTTCTGTGGCAAAGAATTCCACAGATTCAACACCCTCTGACTAAATCCTAAAGGATCATCCTTACATTCTGAGGCTATGACTTCTGGTCCGATACTCTCCCATTAGTGGAAATACCCTCTTCACATCCACTCGATCCAGGCCTTTCATTATTCAGTAAGTTTAATTGAGGTCCACCTCATCCTTCTAAACTCCAGCAAGTACACGCCCAGTGCCGTCAAACACTCATGTTTTAACCCAGTAATTCCTGGGATCATTCTCGTAAACCTCCTCTGGATCATCTCCAGTGTCAGCACATCCTTCCTCAGATATGGGGTCCAAAATTGCCAATTTCTCCAAATGTTCTGACCAGTGCCTTATAGAGCCTCACCCAGCCACCGGTTAGTCATCGTGCCCTGGGGGTGCCTCCCGCAGCCGACCCTGAAGCATTCATAGTGATTTGAGCGCATGGGGTGGAGGGTGGAAGACATCGGTTTCGCTTACCGGCTTTTTGTTTCCTTGTGTCAGTTCCCGCCGTCTCTTCACTATCCCCTCGAGCCGTTGGGGGCGAGCACAGCAGGGCTTGGTGGCTTGTCTGTTGGGGAGGGGTTTCCCAGCTCCATGGTGAGCGAGCCTGGTCTGCTGTGGCACCATGGTCTGCTGTGCCTCACCACCTCACCCACTCTGCCCTATGTGGCAAGTTGCAAACTGTGAAGCCAGGGGGAGGAAAGATGCTAATTGAGCAGTGAAAGCAGCGAATTGTGTAGCAAAGTGTGTTGTGAAAGTAGCAAATTGTGTAGTGAAAGTAGTAAATAGGAATTGTGAACCCAAAGGAAGGAAAGTAGGGGGGGGGGGAGATAGAGGTGGGAGTCCAGGTGCTCCACAAACGGGGGGAGGGGAGGGGAAAGGGGGGTTGTGGGGGTGAAGGTGGAGGGGTTTGGTGAGATCAGTTATAGGTTAACTAAAATTGTTGAATTCAATGTTCATGCCATTGGTTTGTAAACTATCATATCATATCATATCATACATATACAGCCGGAAACAGGCCTTTTCGGCCCACCAAGTCCGTGCCGCCGAGTGATCCCCGTACATTAACACTATCCTACACCCACTAGGGACAATTTTTACATTTACCCAGCCAATTAACCTACATACCTGTACGTCTTTGGAGTGGAACATATGGTGTTGTTCAAGTGGAACATATGGTGTTGTTCCTCCAATTTGCGTGCAGCCTCACTCTGGCAGTGGAGGTGGCCCAGATGAGAATGGTCAGTATGAGAATGGGATGGGGAGTTTAAATAGTTAGTAACTAGGAGATCCAGTAGGCTTTGACGTACCGAGCGCAAGTGTTCAGCGAAACGGTTGCCAAGTCTACGCTTGGTCTCGCTGATGTACATGAGGCCACATCAGGAACAGTGGATCCAATAGAGGAGGTGAATGATAACCTCTGTCTCAGCTGTATCGACAGCTGAGGTGCCTGGATGGAGGTGAGGGAGGAGGCATAGGGACAGGTGTTACCTCTCTTGCCGTTGCAGGGAATTCATGGGGAGGGGTGGTGGGGGTGGCAAGGGAGGAGTGAACCAAAGAGTTGCAGAGGGAGCCATCTCTGCAGAAGCGGTATAGGGGTGAAGATGGGAAGATGTGACTGGTGGAGGGATCATGTTGGAGGTGTCAGAGGAAGGTGTGTTGAATGTGGAGACTGGTAGGGTGAAAGGTGAGGACCAGGGGAACTTTATCCTTGTCCCGTCTGGGGGGAGGGGTGCAAGCATAGAACAATGGCACGAATGAGAGAATGATAGAATTAGGGAAACCACGTTTACTAAGGGATGTGGACACCTCGGATGACCTAGAATAGAAAGTCTCATCTTGGGAGCAGTTATGGTGGTAATATAGATGGATTGGTTAATACATTTGCAGATCACACCAAAATAGGAGGAGTTGCAGCCATGGACAGAGCAGGATTTGGGCATGGAAATGGCAGGTGGCATTTAATCTGGGCAAGTGTCATGTGTTGCACATTTGGAGGTTGAACATAAGGGGAAAGCATCCAGTTAATGAATGACAAGACCCTAAACAACCTTGATGAACAGAGGAATTGGGTTCCACATCTCCCTGAACGTGGGTGGTCGTTGGTCGGCACGTTTCTCGGTGGGGCCGAAGTGTTTGTTTCCATGCCGTATCTCTGAACAAAACTAATCAGTCCCGATCCTAAACATCGCATATCCATGTCTTCCAATTGCTGCCTCAAGGTTCCAGCATCTGCAGTTCCTCGTGTCTACCTTATGCACATTGATAGACGTCACTTTGCCAATGAGAAGGCAAGAATACTTTAGTTGTCTCCAGTAATTATGTACCTGTTAATTTGTGGAGGGATTCCCATGACGTTTAGTGGTGTGGGTGATGGGTCAAAAGTACCAAGTGGTATTTAGGGACAGGTTGTTATCAAAGCCTTCCATCACAGTGAGGAGGTGACTGGAGGAGACTCACTGTGATGGATGTTTCTTTTTTGTTTTGTGTTGGTTTTGTGATTGTGTGTGTTATTGCTTTATTTTTATTGCTTCTTATTGTTGGACTGTGCGTAACGGAATATCGTCCAAAAGACATGTTATTTTGGATAAAGGCTATCCTGATCTGATTGTGATGGTCGGCTGCTCTGGTAGGATAGATTGCATGGGATCCAAGGAGACGAGGGAAAATTGACATCTTGGAAGGAAGCAGATGATTATGGTGGAAGGTTGCTTCTCCGACTTAAAGGCTATGACTACTGGTGTGCCTCAAGGTGTGGTGCTGGCCCATTGCTGTTTGTCCTCTATATCAATGATTTGGATGAGAACATACATGGCAAGATTAGCAAGTTTGCAGATGATACAGAAGTGGGTGGTAATGCAGATAGTGAAGATGTATGTCAAAAATTGCAGCAGGACCTTGATTGGTTGGCCAGGTGGTCTGAGGAATGATTGATGGAATTTAATACAGATAAATGTGAGGTGTTGCATTTTGGGAAGTCTAACATGAGCAGCATCTACACAATCTGGTAGGGCTCTGGAGAGTGTGGTCGAGCAGAGGGATCTAGCAGTGCAGGTACATAGTTCCTTGATGGTGACGTCACAGGTAGAGAGGGTGGTCATGGAGGCTATTGGTGCGTTGGCCTTCATCAGTCAGAGTACTGAGTATAGATGATGCAAGGTCTTGTTGCAGTTATATAAGACATTGTGGATATTTTTAAGGCCGAGATAGACACATTCTTGATTAGAACGGGTGTCAAGGGTTATTGGGAGAAGGCAGGAAAATGGGATTACAAGGCAGAGATCAGCCATGATTGAATGGCAGAATAGACTCGATGGGCTGAATGGCCTAATTCTACTCCTATAACTTGTGAACTTGTGAACATTGGTGAGGCCACATTTAGAGTATTACTAGACCAAGTGGACCCGTTGGGCCCAAACCTCTCCTGCATTGGTGCAGCACCCTCTCTTCCACCCCCTCACCCCTCCAGATGTCCAGAGTCTCTTGCCCAGAGTAGGGGAATCGAGAACCAGAGAACATAGGTTTTAGGTAAATAGGAAAAGATTTTATAGGAAACTAAGGGGTAATTTTTTTGCATAAATGTGGTGGGTGTATGGAACGAGCTGCCAGTGGAGGTAGTTAAGACAGGGACAGTCATAATGTTTAACAAAAATTAGATACGTACACGGATAGGACATGTTTAGATGGATATGGGCCAAATGCAGGCAGGTGGGAGTAGTGTAGATGGGACATGTTGGTCGGTGTGGGCACGTTGGGCTGAAGGGCCCGTTTCAACGCTGTAAGACTCTATGACCCTCTGTGACATTGAAACCACGGATGCGGGGCACAGCCATTGCGGTAGAAGGCACCAATGAGACTGAGGAAGAATGGTGCTACTTTCTTAGAATGGCCCAGACAGGGAGTGCAGATTCCCAGTGGCTTCATTTGTTGACTACATTAATTACCTGGAGGAGGGAAGGAAATGTACTGTAAGAGCTAATGATACAAAGTAGGTAAAACATAAAGGGCTGGGATAGTATTGGCAATTTTCCAATCAACTGGGACCACTCCTGACTCTAATAATTCCTGAAACATCACTACCTATGCCTCCATAACCTCTAAAGCCACCTCTTCCAGAGCCCAAGGATGTAGTCCATTCAGCCCAGGTGACTTCACGCCTTTCAGCTTCCTAAGCACCTTCTCCCTGGTTTCTTATACTACTGGTTTTGTATTCAAATACACCTTTAATTCGGTATTTACCTCCCTTCTCACACCGGTCCCGATTTTAACCAACCTTACTCTCTTACCCCTTCTTAAACTTTCCATCCCATTAATTTGGGAGACTTTCGTAACATTTCCTGCACTCATTCCGTTTAAGGCCAGGCTTACACTTCCAATTTGCTGACCCCACGCGTCACTGTTTAGTTTCAAGCTCTATCCACAGCCCTAGTCACACGGTTTGCCAGGAGGCTGGTCCCAGTCGGGTTCAAGTGGAGTCCGTCCCGTCCGTACAGTTCCCTCCTTCCCCAATACTGGTGCCAATGTCCCACAAATTCAAACCCACTTCTTTCACACCAGTCTTTGGGCCACGTTTTCAACTCAAGATTTCAATTGTCCAAAAGACCACTTGCTCTGCCTTTAGAATTTGAAGTGTTTGGGGAACAAGAGAAAATCCAGAGAAAGAAATGGTCATTTGACCCATCAGTCCCACCACAAAGTGAAAATAGGAGCAAGTGAAGTGGTCTGTGTAAATAATCAGTTATTTATGAAATATTTGCCTGGATATTACATCTTAATTGGCCCCATTGATAATATAAATTGGACTCGTATCATAAACAGATACTGGGACAATAAAGCGTTGAAATACAGTGCCACATTCTCCAGTCACACTTGGAGCTCACAAGACATTTCTGTGGCTTCCTGTTCATCTTGTGCTAATCTGTCGGTCAGTGATTGGTCAGCAGGAGTTTTATGTAGATTGCTGCAGCCAATTGCATTTGATTCCAATGGTTCCAAAAGCCTCCAAGATGCCAGAACTACAGGTATATAAGATGCAGCAGCATTGGAAACCTCATCCACACAGAGAGCTGGGAGAGAGACAGGTGGGAACGGCAGCAGGATATGCCCACCTTCACTCTGAAACTTGACACTAATGAATCGTTTTCTTGGGTTTCAGTTTCGAGGAAGAAAACTTGATGCTGGTGTGGTTTTGGTGCTGACAGCACTGCTTGCCAGTGATGTGACAGGTAAGGTCCATTGATTCCAGGAGCTTTAGAAATATATTGGTGTGAGGAATGAATGCACTGTGTTGGGTCTGTGGGTCATGGGAATTTGTAGACATTGGGAATGGTCAATAGACAATAGGTGCAGGAGTAGGCCATTCAGCCCTTCGAGCCAGCACCGCCATTCAATGCGATCATGGCTGATCACTCTCAATCAGTAGCCCGTTCCTGCCTTCTCCCCATACCCCCTCACTCCGCTATCCTTAAGAGCTCTATCCAGCTCTCTCTTGAAAGCATCCAACGAACTGGCCTCCACTGCCTTCTGAGGCAGAGAATTCCACACCTTCACCACTCTCTGACTGAAAAAGTTCTTCCTCATCTCCGTTCTAAATGGCCTACCCCTTATTCTTAAACTATGGCCCCTTGTTCTGGACTCCCCCAACATTGGGAACATGTTTCCTGCCTCTAATGTGTCCAATCCCCTAATTATCTTATATGTTTCAATAAGATCCCCCCTCATCCTTCTAAATTCCAGTGTATACAAGCCCAATCGCTCCAGCCTTTCAACATACGACAGTCCCGCCATTCCGGGAATTAACCTAGTGAACCTACGCTGCACGCCCTCCATAGCAAGAATATCCTTCCTCAAATTTGGAGACCAAAACTGCACACAGTACTCCAGGTGCGGTCTCACCAGGGCCCGGTACAACTGTAGAAGGACCTCTTTGCTCCTATACTCAACTCCTCTTGTTACGAAGGCCAACATTCCATTGGCTTTCTTCACTGCCTGCTGTACCTGCATGCTTCCTTTCATTGACTGATGCACTAGGACACCCAGATCTCGTTGAACTCCCCCTCCTCCTAACTTGACACCATTCAGATAATAATCTGCCTTTCTATTCTTACTTCCAAAGTGAATAACCTCACACTTATCTACATTAAACTGCATCTGCCATGTATCCGCCCACTCACACAACCTGTCCAAGTCACCCTGCAGCCTTATTGCATCTTCCTCACAATTCACACTACCCCCCAACTTAGTATCATCTGCAAATTTGCTAATGGTACTTTTAATCCCTTCGTCTAAGTCATTAATGTATATCGTAAATAGCTGGGGTCCCAGCACCGAACCTTGCGGTACCCCACTGGTCACTGCCTGCCATTCCGAAAGGGACCCATTTATCCCCACTCTTTGCTTTCTGTCTGTCAACCAATTTTCTATCCATGTCAGTACCCTACCCCCAATACCATGTGCCCTAATTTTGCCCACTAATCTCCTATGTGGGACCTTGTCGAAGGCTTTCTGAAAGTCGAGGTACACCACATCCACTGACTCTCCCTTGTCAATTTTCCTAGTTACATCCTCAAAAAATTCCAGTAGATTTGTCAAGCATGATTTCCCCTTCGTAAATCCATGCTGACTCGGAATGATCCCGTTACTGCTATCCAAATGCTCAGCAATTTCGTCTTTTATAATTGACTCCAGCATCTTCCCCACCACTGATGTCAGACTAACTGGTCTATAATTACCCGTTTTCTCTCTCCCTCCTTTCTTAAAAAGTGGGATAACATTTGCTATCCTCCAATCCACAGGAACTGATCCTGAATCTATAGAACATTGAAAAATGATCTCCAATGCTTCCACTATTTCTAGAGCCACCTCCTTAAGTACTCTGGGATGCAGACCATCAGGCCCTGGGGATTTATCAGCCTTCAGTCCCATCAGTCTACCCAAAACCATTTCCTGCCTAATGTGGATTTCCTTCAGTTCCTCCATCACCCTAGGTTCTCCGGCCCCTAGAACATTTGGGAGATTGTGTGTATCTTCCTCAGTGAAGACAGATCCAAAGTAACGGTTTAACTCCTCTGCCATTTCTTTGTTCCCCATAATAAATTCCCCTGCTTCTGTCTTCAAGGGACCCACATTTGCCTTGACTATTTTTTTCCTCTTCACGTACCTAAAAAAACTTTTGCTATCCTCCTTTATATTATTGGCTAGTTTACCCTCGTACCTCATCTTTTCTCCCCGTATTGCCTTTTTAGTTAACTTTTGTTGCTCTTTAAAAGAGTCCCAATCCTCTGTCTTCCCACTCTTCTTTGCTATGTTATACTTCCTCTCCTTAATTTTTATGCTGTCCCTGACTTCCCTCGTCAGCCACAGGTGTCTCTTACTCCCCTTAGAGTCTTTCCACCTCTTTGGAATAAATTGATCCTGCAACCTCTGCATTATTCCCAGGAATACCTGCCATTGCTGTTCTACCGTCTTCCCTGCTAGGGCCTCCTTCCAGTCAAATTTGGCCAGCTCCTGCCTCATGCCTCTGTAATCCCCTTTGCTATACTGTAATACCGACACTTCCGATTTTCCCTTCTGCCTTTCCATTTGCAGAGTAAAACTTATCATGTTGTGATCACTGCCTCCTAATGGCTCTTTTACCTCTAGTCCCCGGGATGTGGTAGGAAATGTCTCTTGTCTGGGATACTCATCTCACAGCTGCTGAGTTGGAAGGTGAGTTGGAGACTCTCCTCCACATCAGGAGACAGAGATTTCTCCACGGTGACGCTTCACAGGAAAACAGAGTTGCAGGAAGAGGGATATGTGACTCTCTGTCAGGAACCCAGGAGATGCAGAGGAGAAGGTTCTGCAGGCACTGGTCCAATGCAACGGGTGCCGTGTACTTGCCCGCTGTGAGGGTGAGGATGGAGGCTTGAGGGAGGATGGCCAGAGTGCTGGCAATGGTACAGAGGGAGTGAGTCCTGGGTTGGGGAGTGAAAGAGGATGGAGTTACGAGTGATTTGATAATCAACTGTTTACTGTTGTTTGTCTGCAACTCCATGTTAATCTGCAGATTAACTTTCAGTCTTGCACGTGCAAGGACATCCATGTCCCTTTGATCCTAAATGTTGCTGACCACTTTCCATTTAAAAAATATTCTCCTTTTCTCATTTTTATTACAAAGTTGATGATTCATATTTTTGCCTCTTTATTCATCTGCACATTCAATTCAGTCTCATTCCCCGTGAGGTCTCTTTGCATCTTCCTCACATCTCCCTCTGCCACCAGCTTTGTGTCAGCAGCTGTCTTGATGCACGTCTCCCAGTACCTTCATCCAAATCACTGATGCTGTTTGTAAACTGATGGGTTTGTCCCTGCGACACACTCCAGGGTATCGGTATCTTCATGGTCACCACTCCCCACACCTTGGGTTGCAGGTCATCAGTCCCTTGGGGATTTATTACCATTCAGCATCTTAGTTCTCCAATAGTTGTGTTCAGCTGATGATCATTTCTTTCACCTTCTCCTTCCATCTGCGTCTATTGGCCTCTCTGTTTACTTGACTTTTCCTTTCTTTCAGGTAGACCGACAAACAAAGTTGTTTAATTTCACTGTAGTTTGCTTATTCCTTAACAACATTTCTCTCTCTCACTCTGCAAGGGGTGTGCAGACATATTTTCCCATTTTTCCTCTGTGCAGAAATATTCAGTCAGTTTTTAATTTTCACACAGTATTACTCTCCAACTCTACTTTTCCTCACTAAAACCTTGGTTCAATTTGGGTGAAATTTGTTTTATTTGTTGAGGTTGATGAAGAGCACTTTGAATCATCTCCAATTCCTCAGTTTAGTCTCGTTTGGAAAGAATATAAGCCTTTTGGTTTATCTTTTTGTTTAATCACTTGCCGTGCATGGACCACTCTTTGTTCTGTATTTTCTGTATCTTAAGCAGTGTCTATACTGTATCTGTTATGAACTGTGGGTTAATTCTCTAATTGCTAACCATTGCCTTCTCCTTTCTTTCCTGTGAACATATTCTCACTATCACATGCCCGATCTGTATATAATCATGGTTTTTTTTTTTTATTAATTTTATTTAAATTTTAACAAAACACATACATATATGTTACAGCTCATCGTGATACATACATTATAAATTCGATTATACATTATAAATTCGATTATACATATATTGTTCCTTCCTTCCTTCCTTCCTTCCTTCCTTCCTTCCTTCCTTCCTTCGTTCCTTCCTTCCTTCCTTCCTTCCTTCCTTCCCCCTCCCCCCACCCCCAGTTAGAAAAAAGAGGAAAAAGGAGAAGAAGGAAAGAAAGGAAGAAAGAAAGAAAGAAAGAAAGAAAGAAAGAAAGAAAGAAAGAAAGAAAGAAAGAAAGAAAGAAAGAAAGAAAGAAAGAAAGAAAGAAAGAAAGAAAGAAAGAAAGGAAGGAAGGAAGGAAGGAAGGAAGGAAGGAAGGAAGGAAGGAAGGAAGGAAGGAAGGAAGGAAGGAAGGAAGGAAGGAAGGAAGGAAGGAAGGAAGGAAGGAAGGAAGGAAGGAAGGAAGGAAGGAAGGAAGGAAGGAAGGAAGGAAGGAAGGAAGGAAGGAAGGAAGGAAGGAAGGAAGGAAGGAAGGAAGGAAGGAAGGAAGGAAGGAAGGAAGGAAGGAAGGAAGGAAGGAAGGAAGGAAGGAAGGAAGGAAGGAAGGAAGGAAGGAAGGAAGGAAGGAAGGAAGGAAGGAGGAAGGGGAGGAAGGGAGGAAGGGAGGAAGGGAGGAAGGGAGGAAGGGAGGAAGGGAGGAAGGGAGGAAGGGAGGAAGGGAGGAAGGGAGGAAGGGAGGAAGGGAGGAAGGGAGGAAGGGAGGAAGGGAGGAAGGGAGGAAGGGAGGAAGGGAGGAAGGGAGGAAGGGAGGAAGGGAGGAAGGGAGGAAGGGAGGAAGGGAGGAGGGGAGGGAGGGAGGGAGGGAGGGAGGGAGGGAGGGAGGGAGGGAGGGAGGGAGGGAGGGAGGGAGGGAGGGAGGGAGGGAGGGAGGGAGGGAGGGAGGGAGGGAGGGAGGAAGGGGAGGGAGGGAGGGAACGAACCTGGAGACAAGAAGGAAACACTTCCGGCTAATTTCTTGTTAAATTCTTTTAAGGGTATCAAAACAATCCTGAAATTAAATATTTCCAATTCTTAATCCTAGTTTTAAAGTGAATGGGTTCCAAAGTTTCAAAAAGAAATCATATCTATTTCTCAGATTATAAGTAGCTTTTTCTAATGGGGTACAACTACGCATTTCTGCATACCATCTTTTAATTCTTATTTCCTTATGATCTTTCCAAGTGACCGCTACACATTTTTTTGCTATTGCTATTGCTATTTTGAGAAATCTTTCCTGATATTTATCTAAAATTAATCTTGGTAATATTCCTTTAGTATCTCCCAATAAAAACAACCTTGAATCCAATGATAAGGTCTTATTCATCAATTGTTCCAAAAAGTTTTTTAGGTCTTTCCAAAAAGGAATTACCTTCGGACATGCCCATGTGGAGTGTAAAAAAGTACCCACATCCTGGTTGCATCTAAAACAAATGTCAGGTAAATTTGGATTTAAATTGTTTAATTTTTTCGGAGTTAAATATAATTGATATAAAAAATTATATTGTACTAAACTATATCTCACATTAATAATATTTTTCATACTTTCTAAACACAATCTTTCCCAACTTGGTTCATCAATGCTAATATTCAGATCTGTTTCCCATCTTTGTCTTGATTTTTGAATTCCTGTCTTTGGACTAGATTTTTGTAATAATTTATACATTGCAGATATATTTTTTTTAGTTCCCTTGCCCTGAATCAGGGATTCAATTCCTCTAATTTGAAATAAAAACATTGAATTACCGAACTTTTCCCTTAAAAAAGATTGTAGTTGATAATAGAAAAAAATACTGTTCCCTGGAATTTGATATTTGTTTCTCAATTGAGAAAATGTCAAAAAATTATTTCCTTCATAGCAATCTCCTATATGTTTAATACCCTTCTGTTCCCAGACTTGTAATATTTGATTATTCCAAGCAAACGGCAGTAATCTATTTTTTACTAATGGAGTTTTAGCTGTTAGAAAGAATCTTTTATCATTAGCTTTAACTGTTTTCAACAATATATTAATTAAATGTTTTAGCAAAGGTGACTCTTGATCCTTAACTAATAGCTTTGCTTCCCATTTATAGATAAATTCTTCTGGGCATAGTTCTTTTATTTTATCCATTTCAATTTTAACCCATGCTGTTTTTCCACCCTCTTGATAAAAGGATGAAATAAAACTCATTTGTGCTGCCAGATAGTAATTTTTAAAATTTGGTAATTGCAGTCCACCTAATTCAAATTTCCATGTTAATTTTTCCATAGACACTCTTGGCATTTTACCTTTCCAAAGAAAATTTCTCACAATTTTATTCAATTCTTGAAAAAAATTATTTGGTAAAGGTATAGGCAGTGTTTGGAATAAATACTGTATCCTCGGAAAAATATTCATCTTAATACAGTTCACTCTCCCTAGCAATGTAATTGGAAGATTCATCCATTTCTTCAAGTCCTCATCTATTTTTTTAATTAGTGGTTTATAATTTAGTTTATACAGATTATTTAACTTATTATCTACTTTAACCCCTAGGTACTTCATGCCTTCTTTTTGCCATTTAAACTGACTTTCTCTTTTACATTGATCATAATTACCTTCAAAAAGTGGCATTATTTCAAGTTTTATCTTTATTAATTTTGTATCCTGATACTTTCCCATATTCTTCCAGTCTGAAATATAATTTTCTTAAGGATTCCAATGGTCTAGTAAGACAAATTAAAACATCATCTGCAAATAAAGTAATTTTGTGATTTTCCTGATTAACTTTAAATCCTTCAATGTCTAAATCTGATCTTATTAGCTCTGCCAGAGGTTCAATGGCCAATACAAATAAAGCTGGTGACAAGGGACGTCCCTGTCTACTAGATCTTTCCAAATTAAATGATTGAGAAGATTGGCCATTTGTCACCACTTTGGCTTTAGGTTGTTTATAAAGAGCTTTTACCCAGTTAATGAAACCATTTCCCAATCCGTACTTCTCTAATACTTTAAATAAAAAATCCCATTCTCACCTGTCAAACGCCTTTTCAGCATCTAAAGCAACTGCTGCGCTCAATTCCTTTATTTTCTGTGCTAAATGTAAAATACTTATAAATCTTGCTACATTATCAGATATTTTCCTTTTTTTGACAAATCCAGTTTGGACCTCTTTAACCAGCTTCGGTAAATATTCTGCCAATCTCCTTGCCAAAAGCTTAGCAACTATTTTATAATCTGCATTCAACAATGATATTGGTCTATAAGAAGATGCATTTAAAGGGTCTTTCCCTTTTGTTTGAATTATGGTTATAATTGCCATTGAGAAGGATTCTGGTAATGTAGAAGTTTTTTCCGCTTGATGTATCACTTCCATAAATACAGGAAGATTGAGGACCACTTTTCCAACAATGACCCACGGCGGGTATGGCAAGGCATCCAGCACATCACCAACAACAAGACCAGCAACCGCACGACTGCCGACGGCGACGCCTCGCTGGCAGAGGAACTTAACTGTTTCTTTGCTCGTTTCGAGGTGAAAGCTACAGTGGCAGACATAACACCCTCTCCAGCACCTGACAGCAACACCTTCACTGTGCAGGAGTATGATGTTAAGCGCGTGCTCAGAGCAGTGAATCCCAGGAAAGCTGCAGGCCCCGATGGTGTGACGGGCAGAGTGCTGAGGGAATGTGCAGACCAATTATCTGAGGTCTTCACAAAAATCTTCAACCTGTCCCTTTTAAAATCCACCATCCCTCCCTGCCTGAAGTCCGCCACAATCATCCCACTGCCGAAAAAGTCTGTCATCAGCGGTCTTAACGACTACCGTCCGGTAGCACTCACACCGGTCATCACAAAGTGCTTCGAGAGACTGGTCCTGCAGCACATCAAAGCCAGCCTCCCACCCACCTTCGACCCACACCAGTTTGCCTACAGAGCAAATAGGTCTACAGGGGATGCCATCGACACTGCTCTTCACACTGCACTGACCCACCTTGAACACCAGGGGAGCTATGTGAGGATGCTCTTCCTCGACTTCAGCTCTGCCTTTAACACGGTCATCCCGAGCAGACTGGTCACCAAACTTTCCGACCTTGGATTTTCCCAAACCATCTGCCAATGGATCAAGGACTTCCTGACCAACCGCCCCCAGACCGTCAAAATAGGCCCTCACCTCTCCTCCACCATTACACTGAGCACCGGCTCACCACAGGGCTGTGTGTTGAGCCCCATCCTTTACTCCCTCTACACTCACGACTGCGCCCCCACCCATCCCACCAACACCATCATCAAGTTCGCGGATGACACGACTGTGGTTGGACTCATCTCAGAAGGAGATGAGACAGCCTATAGGGATGAAATCCAAAGGCTGGCAGCATGGTGTTCAGTGAACAATCTGGTCCTGAACTCCTCCAAAACAAAGGAACTTATAATTGACTTTAGAAAAACCAGTGGAGATTACGACCCACTCTACATCAATGGGGTCTGTGTGGAAAGGGTACCAGCTTTCAGGTTCCTGGGTACGCACATCGCAGAGGATCTTACCTGGTCTACCAACACCATCACCACAGTAAAGAAGGCACAGCAGAGACTCCACTTCCTGAGGATCCTCAGGAAAACCAACCTGCAGGAGAAGCTCATGTTGTCCTTCTATCGCTGCTCCATCGAGAGTGTGCTGGCATACTGTATAACCACATGGTATGCCAGCTGCTCAGAAAAGGACAGGAAGGCCCTTCAGAGGGTCATCACGACGGCCCAGAAGATCATCGGCTGCTCACTGCCCTCCCTGGAGCACCTGTTCAGACTACGCTGCCTCAGTAGAGCAGGCAAAATAATAAAAGATCCATCCCACCCCGGCCACCGTCTGTTTGTTCATCTGCCCTCTGGTCGACGTTTCAGGTCGATCAAATCCCGAACAAACAGACTTAAGAACAGTTTTTACCCCAGGGCCATACGAGAACTGAACACTACCTTTGCACTAGGCAACACCGTTAAAAAATCTTGTACTTAATATAATTGTATTTAATTGTATTTATGTATTTATTTGTTTTTGCATTTATTGCATATATGTTTGTACGCACCGTCAGGATTGGCTATTTTTTAATTTCGTTGTACTCGTTGCAATGACAATAAATGAATATTATATTATTATTATTATTTAATTTTTTTATAGAACTCAGGCGGGAAACCATCTTCCCCTGGAGATTTATTACTTGGTAAAGAATATAATACTTCCTCCACTTCTCTCAAAGTAAAGGAGGCATTTAGTCCCATCTGCTCCTCATTAGAGATTGTTGGTAATTGTATCTTGGATAAAAAATTATTTATCTTAATTTCATCCTTTTCAGATTCAGAATGGTACAGATTAGTGTAGAATTGCTTAAATACCTCATTGATTTCTCTAGGTTTATAAGTAATAATGTTTTGATCTGTTCTAATTGAATTTATTGTTCTTAATATTTGTTCTTCTTTCAGTTGCCATGCCAATACCTTGTGCGCTCTTTCTCCTAATTCATAATATCTTTGGTTAGTTCGTAACATTAGTTTTTCTGTTCTGTAAGTATGTAAAGTATTGTATTGAAATTTTTTATTTGCAAGTTGTATTTTTTTCGTATCTGAAGAAGCTTTCTGTAAGTCTTTTTCTAATACGGTGATTTCTTTTTCTAATCTTTCAGATTCCTTCCTATAATCTTTCTTTATCTTAGATGAGTAGCTTATAATTTGGCCTCTCAAATAAGCCTTCATTGCATCCCATACAATAAATTTATCATCAACTGAATTTAAATTTGTTTCCAAAAATAATCCAATTTGTCCTCGAATAAAATCACAAAAGTCTTGCCTTTTCAATAGTAAAGAGTTGAGTCTCCATCTATACACTGACTGTTCTTTATCTGGCATCGTAATTTTCATTAGTAATGGTGAGTGATCCGATAGCAATCTAGCTTTGTAATCTATTTGTATTATTCTACCCCTTAATTGAGCTGAAATCAAAAATAGATCTATTCTTGAATATGTATCATGTCTATTGGAATAAAAGGAGTAGTCTCTTTCCCTGGGATGGCTTTTCCTCCAAACATCTATTAAATTTAAATTTTCCATTAAATTCAAGGTTGTCTTCGCTGCTCTTGTCCTTGTCGTTGTCCTTGTTGATCTATCCATTATTGGATCTAAACAAAAATTGAAATCTCCCCCTATCAATATATTTTCATGTGCTTCCGCCAGATTTAGAAAAGTATCCTGCACAAACTTCTCATCATCTGTATTTGGTGCATATATATTCATTAAAGTCCACAATTCTGAGAAAATTTGACAATGTACGATTATAAATCTACCTACTGGGTCACTTACAATATTTTGTATCTTAATTGGTAGCGTTTTCTTAAATAGGATAGCAACCCCTCTTGCTTTTGAATTAAAAGAAGATGCGACCATACTTCCTACCTAATCTCTCTTTAACTTTTGATGTTCTTTTTCCGTTAGATGCGTTTCTTGTAAGAAAGCTATATCCACTTCCAATTTTTTCATCTGTGTTAAAATTCTCTTCCTTTTTATCGGTCCATTTAACCCATTCACATTATAACTTAAAAATTTTAATTTATTATCCATTCATTCCTTTTTTTTTTTTTCCTTCTTCCTTACCTTGATACCTCCCTCTTCCAGTATTTACGTTGTGCCGTATTTCAGTGTACTCCCTTCCATCGTCCAGGTACAAAAACAGAAAAGAAAAAAGAAAGATAGAGAAGTAAACCCTCCCTCTAATGTTGTTAATAAATAGATTAACAACATTACCCCCCTCTATTATACGAGGTGTGGTCCACACTACACTTGTGCCCATGATTATGGTAGAGCATGCATTTTCTCCAACCCCCCCGTTATTTCAAGTACTTCTAAAAATTAACTATCCTTAATACAATTGATCCCCTCTGTAGTATACAGGTCTTGTTAATAATCATTCATTCATGGATCTTCTTGATCAATTCTCGATGGCAATTCTTCAGCAAAATCTTGTGCTTTGACAAAGTCTTTGAAAAATTTATTTTCTCTAATGTTGATCATGATCTTCAAAGTAGCAGGATGCAGTAAAATGAACTTATAACCTTTCCTCCATAAAATATTTTTTGCCTTATTAAATTCTTTTTTCCTGCTCAACAAGACATTACTGATATCTGGGTAAAAAATTATTTTTGTACCTTCATACTCTATTGGTTTTCCCTGTCTTATGTTCATCCCGACTGATTTGAGGACCAATTCTCTATCTTGGTATCTTAAGAATTTAATCAACACAGATCTTGGCTTTTGATTAGTCGAAGGTTTCGGTCTTAGAGCCCTATGTGCTCTTTCTATTTCCATCGGTCCTTGTCTATCTATTCCCAGACTAGTCACTATCCAATCTTGAAAAAAATTGATTGGGTCTTCCCCCTCAACTCCCTCTGGCAAGCCAACAATTTTAACATTATTTCTCCTGCTGCAGTTTTCCAAGGCATCCAACTTCTCCACGATCTTTTTGCTTTCAATTGCTGCAGCAGTAATTGTGAATAATTCATTTTTTTCCACTCTAGATTTTAACATTTCATTTTCCATTTCTATATTATCCACTTTGTTTATCACTGTTTGAAAATTCTCCTCCATTTTTTTCAAAGTCTTATACATTTCCTTATTGTCCTTATGCAGTTCCTTATTATCTCTCCTCAATGCTTTCACTTCATTTTCCATCACTTTGTTATCTCCTTCAATTTTCTTGAGCCTGTTAATAATTTCTTCAAGCATCGCTTTAATTTTAATCTCTAAATCTTCTTGATTTCCTTCTTCCTTGTTTCCACTTCCACTGCTAGTTCCCTCCTCGTCACTCGTTTCCGAAACTTCAGCCTCTCGGCCAACAGAGGGCCATGCTTCTCCGCCTGCTGAGGGCTCCTCAAATCCAGGCCCCTGCTCCGTCGGGGCTGTAGGCCTACCTTCGATTTTTTTTCTTGATTCCTTTGCTGGATTTCTTTGCTTCTGTGGCAGCTGTGCTACCTTCTTTTCTTTCTTGGGAGTCATCAGTGCGTTCTGTATACTTTTAACTTTAAATTAAAGTACTTGAATTCTTTTAGTGCGTCTTTTTTTGGTAGTTTAGGGCTTTGTTTTCGGGAGTGCTGAAAAGTTATGTCTACTCAGCCAGACATTGGACACGCCCCCCCCCCCCCAAACTCCCAATATATTGAACAGGATCTGGAATGATGGTAGACTTGCACAATGCCTCGTATTCCTTAACCTGATATTAAGAGTGAAAGAAGACTGGTATTACTCCATTAACAACTCCCACTTGTTTATTTGAGTTAATGAGCAAGAATTCAGTGCTTAACACTAGTCTGCGCATACGGTTAGTATAAGAAAATAACTGCAGATGCTGGTACAAATCGAAGGTATTTATTCACAAAATGCTGGAGTAACTCAGCAGGTCAGGCAGCATCTCAGGAGAGAAGGAATGGGTGACGTTTCGGCTCAACACCCTTCTTCACACTGGAGAGAGACGCACGCACGCACGCACGTGCAGAAAAGAACAGCTAAGCTTCCAGCCTCACCATCCTTATATCCCCACTGTTATAAAACCTCTCACTAACTTAACCCCCTGATTAAGTGCCCAACCTGTTGACCTCAATGATCATCTCTTCTTCAATTTTCAACTGATCCTCATGCACCGAGTCCCCTTTATTCCCCGAATATTCAGAAAGGTAAGTCTGATGAAGTGAAGCTGAGGAGAAATAAGAGGTTAAAGTCATTTAAGGGAAGTTGACTAATCACATTTGCTATTATTAGAAGTTGACCATGAATGCTTTTAAGACGTGAAGAATTCCTGATGGCAAGATTCTCAGAGTCAAGAAACTGCTTCTGAAAGCATTTCTTTACAGAGGCCTAACATTGACCTTTGCGTGACCAATGTCAGATGTTGTGGTAAGAGAAAGAATGTCCCTTCATTTTTCACCTTGTGTCGATACCCAAAGATCAGCTTGCCGGTATCAATACCTGCTGCTGTCGATTGGGATAATTCTCCATACTAGCTTTGAAGAAAGGCCACTGATCATAAGTGTAGTCATACATCCATTCACAGAAGTGATTTCCAATGTCAAAGCCCCTGCGAACAAAGGTAAGACATTAGGTACACGTTAAGCAGCAGTCCTCCCTTTCCCCACTACTCCCCTTCCAACAGGAACCCAGATTCCCATTACATTCCCTCGTCCCACCATTCCTCCCCAACTAGGGCAAGCTAATAGTTAGGCCCCAAAGAGTGATTGCCATTGAGGACAGTGGTCAGATCCAACCTAGTTGCATGACCAAAAAGATAAATAGCCTGTCCAGAACAAGATTATGTCAGCTGCAAATATGACTTGGCTCTCGCTAATCTCGTCAAAACCAGAATGTACTTGTGGTTTCCAGTTCGTACTTATCTGTGGTTTTTGGGGAGGGGGGCGGAGGAAACGGGGGAAGGAGGGAGGAGTGTTTCTTGGTCACTTGACTGAAGTATCCAGCCTGAAAGGTCTCAACCCAAACTGTCACCTATCCATATTCTCCCGGGATGCTGCCTGACTCACTGAGTTACTCTAGCCCATTGTGTATATCTTTGGTACCCATGCTCATGTTGGGAGACTCCTGATCTTAGCGTCGTAGCTCAAAGAGGTCATTACCTGTAGTTATAGCTGCTGTACTCAAAATCAATCAGCATCAATTTCTCTGTGGATGTTGCATCTTTGCCCGCCAAATAGAGAATATTACCTTGAAAAGGGGAAACAAGGTAAATCAGAAAAAGGATTCAGCAACATTTCAAGGACCTTCTCCATACTGATTTAGAATTAGGTACATGGATTTTGAGGGGTTTCATATTTTTCTCACCAATGGATTGCGTCTCTCCCCCTTTCCATGGGGACCATTCCCTCAACTCCTTGGTTCACTCATCCTAACCCAAACCAAACCACCTCTTTCCCAGATATTTTTCCTTGCAAATGTAGGAGGTGCAACACATATCCCTACACCTTCTCCCTCACTTCCTTCCAGGAACTCCAGTAGCCCTTCCAGGCAAGATAGATGTTCATATGCACCTCTTCACACTTGATTTAATGCATTCAACGTTCCCGAAGTTGCCTCCTTTACATCAGCAAGACCACACAACCATTTTGAACACTTGTGCTCTGTTCACCAAGGCCTGCTGCTTTTCCCAGTTGCTAACTATTTTAACTTCTCTTCCTATTCCAACCTTCATCCTTTCCCTCCTCAATTGCCAGAGCAAGGTGACAAACAAACTGGAGGAATAGCAACTCATATTCCACTTGGGTAGCTTGCAACCCAATGGTATGTAATTAATACCCACCCTGTATTTTCCCATATCTCCTCACCCCACATTTCCCACTCACCTTGCTCCTTTCAGATAAGTGCAAGGTGCTGCACTTTGATAAGCCAAACCAGGGCAGTACCTTCTGAGTGAATGGCATGGCCCTGGGGAGTGTTGAAGAATAGAGGGGTCAAAGGTAGAAAGAATGGTCAAGGCAGCTTTCGGTCCATATGGCCTTTAGTCAGGGTATTGAGTATAGAAGTTGGTACATTACGGTTACCTTTGGGTTCAGTTTTGGTCACCAGGAAGGATGTCATAGCTGGAAAGAGTGCAGAGAAGATTTACGAGAATGCTGCCAGGACTGGGGGCCTGAGATGAAGGTCGAGCAGTCTAAGACTTTATTCGTTGGAGTGCTGGAGGTTAGGTGATCTTATAAAAATATAATATCATGAGGGGAATCAATAGGGTGAATGTACAGTCTTTTATCTGGCAGAGGGGAAATCAAGAACCAGAGAATAGAGGTGAGAGAGGAAAGATTTAATCGGATCCCGAGGATCAGCTTTTTCCACACAGGGTGGTGGGTATCTGGAACGAGCTAGCAGGGGAGGTAGTCGAGGCCGGTACTAGTACAATATCTAAAAGACATTTGAACAGGTACATGGATAGGGAAGGTTGGGTACTGATTGTGCATGAACAGGGTACTGATTGTGCATGATCAGCCATGATCACGGTGAATGGCGGTGCTGGCTCGAAGGGCCGAATAGCCTACTCCTGCACCTATTGTCTATTGTCGAGGGATATAGGCCAAACACAGACAAGTGGGACGAGCATCTTGGATGGCTTGGCTGAAGGGCCTAATTTTGTGCTGTATGACTTTGACGGATGGAAGGAGGAATTAAGAGAGCTATCAAGCAGTCTTAGATCTGCAGTTAGATTCTTTGTCTAGATTCTTCCAAATTCAAACAGCTACAGATTTCATGTTAACCTTAGGGTGTGTCCAGAGGCCTCATCACACATTTAAAAGCAACCCACTTTCAGGACATCCTTTTGCCCACAAACATCCTACTCTATTCAACTTCAGCAAGTTCTTGTCTAATACCATCAAGGTTGACACTGTCCCAATTCTGAATGTTAACTTCTGGACCTACCATAACTATTTTAAAGCCAACAGAACCATGGTCGTTGGTCCCAAAAGACCTGTCATTTGCTCTGCATTACTACAGAACAGTAATGTGCTCAGACACACTACTAAGGGAACAATATAGCTCTGAACAATAATTGACCAGAACTAATTGCAAAACCTTCTGTTGATACTGCAGCCCATCACAGCTCAGCTGCTCATTCTGTCAATTAAAAGACAGCGATAGAAGACTTATTTATTCTACATATTTACCTTCCTGTCCATCATTGTGACAAAAAACCACATGTGACCATGTAGCTTCAAGAAGTGACCTGAAAGAGGGGGGAATAAATCACTAAATTAGCATACAACATTGATTTCAGAGAGCGAGAACGGACAGGAAAAGATGAAAAAGTATTAACCTCAAGTTTCTGCCAATGACCAACATCCTCCGATTATTGTCTGGCCAAACAATAAAGCAATGATTAAAGAAAAGTTAAATTCTTACTTTAAACTCGCCAACTCTCCTGGCAGGTTGAAATTCTTCAGTTTATTAAACTTTTTCACATGTGCCTCTCTGACAAATGTCAATCCCATTATCTGCTTGAGATACCTTAACAAGAGGACAGAGATGGTCTTTAATAAAACTACTTAAATTACCATCACAAGACCACCGGCTCACCCCCAATTAGGCCCGTACCAGACAATGCTTTGCAGCAAAAACAAAGATGGCCATTTAGCCCTTCAAACCTCCGCCATTCAAAATGATCATGGCTCATCCTTCATTTCATTACCTTATTTTCTATTCTCCCCAAACGCCAATGGGTTCTGGATCTGCAGGCCTCATCACCTCAATTATATTCAACAATTAACTCTAAAACCTCCTGTAGTAGAGAATTCTACATTCACAACCCTTTGCTTGATGAAATTTGGCAGTCCTAAAGATTCTGATACTGATTGGTTCTAGCCCCCACCTTTTACCAGCTAGAGCAAACATTCTCCCTGCATCCAGTCGGTCAAACCGGACAGAATTTGCACTTCATGATGTTGTTTACTCAATGATCTAGACTGGCCTAGTCAATCCAATCTCTCCTCATTCAATACACCTGCCATCCCAGGAATCATTTTGGTAAATCTTGATTGCATTCCTCTATGGATCCAAAGTGACAAATTTTCACTTCAATGCTCCAGATGCAGTCTCACCTAGATGATTATAGCAAGGCATTCTTAGTGTTTGTGTTGAACATGAAACCAAGTTAAACTGATCTCATCTGCCTGCGCATGATCCATATCCCTCTATTCCCTGCGCCTATCCAAAAGCCTCTTAAATGCCACTATCGCATCTGCTTCCACCATCACTCCTCAGAGTGCATTCCAGGCCCCCACCAGTAAAACAAAACGACCCTCACAGCTCCATTAAACTTTCCTCCTATCGCTTTATACCTATTCCCTCTAGTTTTGTACATTTCCACTCTGGGAGAAATAGGTTCTGACTGTCCACCCTACCTATGCATCTCAATTGTATGTATCTTTATCAAGTCTCCACTCAAGCGTCGATGTTCCAGAGAATACTATCCAACCTCTAACCTCTTTCGGTAGCCAAAACCCTCTAATCCAGCAGCATTCTGGTAAACCCTCTCCAGAGCCTCCACACCTTTCCTGTAATGGAATGACCAGAACTGCATGCAATATTCCAAATGCAGCCGAACCAAAGTTTTATGGAGCTACATCTTGAATTCCTGACTCTTATATTCAATGCCGCTAGCAATGAAGGCAAGCATACTATGCACCTTCTTAACCATACGATCCACTTATGCTGCCACCTTCCAAGAGCTATGAACTTGAACTCCAAGATCTCACTGCACATCCATGCTGTTAAGGATCTTGCCATTAACTGTATACTCTCTCCTTACATTCAACCTCCCAAATTGCAACACATCACACATGCTCTGGTTAAACCCCATCTGCTATTTCTCCACCCATTTCTGGAGTTGGTCTATATCCCGTTGTATCTTCCGACAACATTCCTCACCACCTGCATCTCCATATCACAAACAGCAGAGGTCCCAGCATAGATCCCTGCAGAGCTCCACTGGTCACAGGGCTACAGCCAGAATATCTACCTTCCATCACAACCCTCCGTCTTCTATGAATAAGCCAGTTCTGAATGTATACGACCAAGTCATCATGAAACCCGTACATCTTTAAACTTCTGGATCAGCCTACCTGGGGGGGAGGGGGGGGGGGCCTTATCAAATCCTTACTAAAATCCATGTATACAACATCTACTGCCAACATCAATCAATATCCTTCATCACCTCCTCAATAAAACACCCCATCAATTTAATAAGACAGACAAGTATCTTTCAATCAATGCTCCAATTTGGGTTCTGTAAAGAATAAGGAATTTATACATTGCCATGTATAGATCCGGTCACATAAAATGCACAGCAAACGAGTTCTGCTATTTTTCCTTGCATTGCGCCTAACAATTCTCAAATCCATTTGGCCTCATGGCAACAGTAGCCTGGTGGGGTACTTACAATGGCAGTTCTATCCTGTTTCAGATCGGCTCATTTTTATTTGAACACATAGTTTGGTGGGTATATAGGGATGGATGGTGATGGCTACAAGAGACCAGCTCATACCCATGTTTAACAGCAACAAGACAAAGACTATTCAAGGTCAACATTTGTAGGAGTATATTTACAAGTAGTACCCTGGTCTAATCCACCCAAACTGGTTAGAAAAAGACAATCCAAGGTTTAGAAGCACAACACAATTGTAAAGAGGCAAATTAGAAAAAGAGGAAGCTGAGAGAATGCCCATTTTATAATTGCTGTTGCACCGGTCAATGTACTCTTTCCCTGTTATTCACGCCACTCAAACTGATGCAGATTCTGGTCAGTCATACCTGTCCATACTCTCAAACAGCCACTTTGGTTCTTTGTTGAAGGGCATGACCATTCCGTGGAATCGAGACATTTTTACTGCTATTTCTGCTGAAATATCTGGAAGCCCCAACTCTTCAGTCAGCAGTCGATGGCTCTAGTCAGACAGATTGAGGATACCACATTAAATATATGCAACTTTCCAGCCAATCCTGAATAATATGTACACAGCCTAACTAATATAGGCATCACTCAACTGCAAGAAGAAGCTTGAGGAATAGACAATAGACAATAGGTGCAGGAGTAGGCCATTCAGCCCGTCGAGCCAGCACTGCCATTCAATGTGATCATGGCTGATCATTCTCAATCAGTACTCCGTTCCAGCCTTCTCCCCATACCCCCTGACTCCGCTATCCTTAAGAGCTCTATCTAGCCCTCTCTTGAAAGCATTCAGAGAATTGGCCTCCACTGCCTTCTGAGGCAGAGAATTCCACAGATTTACAACTCTTGACTGAAAAAGCTTTTCCTCATCTCTGTTCTAAATGGCCTACCCCTTATTCTTAAACTGTGGCCCCTGGTTCTGGACACCCCCAACATTGGGAACATGTTTCCTGCCTCTAACGTGTCCAACCCCTTAATAATCTTATATGTTTCAATAAGATCCCCTCTCATCCTTCTAAATTCCAGTGTATACAAGCCTAGTCGCTGGGAAGGGGAGTATTGGGGATAAAAGGTGCAGGAAAATTTGTGTTTCACATGTTACTAGTTTACCACCAACTAATGGCAACAGGTGAAGGATCAGGAATTATTCAGTACTATCCCATCCAGAATAGGATTAAGGTCTGCTGCTCAGCCTTTTGGTCATTATGCTCTATTCAGCACACTCCTAAAAGCTACAGAATGCAGTGTAACCCAGTTGTACAAGGACATCACTCAAGTGACAATCTTATAGCAACTACACTTTAAAACAGCAACTCTATACTATATACCCCAAGCAATCACTCAAAAAACACCCAGAACTCAGGCAACCAAATTTAAGGTGTTTTTGATCTGGTACATGTCAGTCAGTATATCTGGAGAACGTGGAACAGTGACGTTTTAGGTCTGAAGAAGGGTCTCGACCCGAAACGTCACCTTCTCCAGCAATGCTGCCTGATCTGGTGAGTTACTCCAGCAAGTCGTGTCCTTTTAAGGATAAAGATTCTGTCTATATAAAGAATCGGAAGAACTTCCAATCAATGGAGCAAGAACACTCTCCCTCTCTCCCTCTCTCCCTCTCTCCCTCTCTCCCTCTCTCCCTCTCTCCCTCTCTCCCTCTCTCCCTCTCTCCCTCTCTCCCTCTCTCCCTCTCTCCCTCTCTCCCTCTCTCCCTTTCTCCCTCTCTCCCTCTCTCCCTCTCTCCCTCTCTCCCTCTCCTCTCTCCCCTCTCTCTTTCCCTCCCTGCCTATCCCTCCCTGCCTAAAGGTTCTGACTATATAAAGAATCTGGAGAACTTCCAATCAATGGAGCAAGAACACTAAAATTAATTGGTTTTGCTTCCATTCATAGGGTTGCAATCATGTACATTAAATTGGGAAGATAATGAACAAATATGTCCATTTGAAAGAATGCACAATGAGATGATACAGGAATGGTACTTGTCCACATGCGAAGAATATTTTAGATATTGCTTCAATAGTGCTTAAATATCCCGTGGAGTTCTTTACCACATCTGGTCTATAAATACTGCACAGATCTAATCTCCCACCAGCTGCACAACATAGAGGTTAACAAAGGAAACAAACCAGGTCCACCCATACTGAAGCAGGCTCTGCACTGACAATAACAAGATCTTAAAATAATTGTGTGAAGGAGATGAGAAATAAGGGGACATGCAACAAAGAGAATGTACAAGTTAATTTCATTTTTGGCCACGTACTTTGCCAGTAGCTTCAATACCATCTCCAACTGCCAATTCTAGTCAGTGTTCGTCACCAAGCCCAATGCAGTAAACCATTTGCAACCAGTTCAGCAAGGCCTCTGATGAGTAGGGTATCCCCATAGAGGATGAATGACTGTACATGGATGCTGCTGTTTGGGAAATGGTCCAGAAACAAATGATCAAACTTAAAAAGTAACACAGGAGAGAAATAACTTCATACCGGAAAGTATTGCTCCAAACGTCCCTGTGGAAACACTCCATATAATCTTGGTCCCAAGGCACGTTCTGCCAATACAGCAAATATCACACTCTTCAGTACCAGAGAATCCACACCTTACGAGGGACAACAAAAAGGACATGATGTGAAGGAAGTCAAGCCTTGCCCAACTCTCCAGTCAATGCCCTGATGCGGAGTGAGAGAGATGGTGGGAGTAACCCAACATTACTCCACTCTCACCCACTTGGTTTATTCACTCCTCTCACTCTTGCTTCCTATTGCGTGACTGAGCTGGGATTCCATCCCCCACAGTCAGTCAGTGACCACATAAGGCTGTGGTCTACACACTTACTCCAGGAGCTGACCACAGTACAGGCGGGATGCATCCCACACACCGTCCAGCCCGGGGGTTGCTTTCTGCACTGGTTGTGGATCAACAGCCACTGACAGAACAAACCGAGGGCAGGTGACAGTCGCTGTTACCTGCAGCACACGACAGAAACAAACCCCAACGGGTAGCCTGACTGTGGGCAGCTGTGTTCCCCAGTGACCCGCTCAGTGTTAGCAGCATCAGTGGTGCTGAGACACTGTATGTCCAGAGAGAGGGGCAATGCAAACTTTATTTCTTGTGGTGAAAAACTGGTCTTGGTCTCTGAACCCTGATTAGCAGCAGGAATGAAAATGCAAACAGGTCACTTGGTAACGGTGGAGAGAGAAATTAGACATTGCAACTCATTGACTTCAAATATGTTTTTTTTCTCCCTGTCACCCCACAGAACGATTATAGTTTTGAGTTGACCCACTTCAAGTTTCCAGTATTTGTTTTTCTTTCAGCACCAGGCATCTGAACAGTTGCCCCTTACTCAAGTTTACAGGCAGCAGTTGCACCAAACTCAACAGTAGATCAGTGGAGCATTATAGTTTAAAACATAATCAAACCGCCTTTCATTTTTCAGCAGCACTTTGCATTTCCTCACATGGTGTAGACGTCACTGAAAACAACATCCCGTTACTTCTGTGGTTCGGTGACCCTTCCATCAAGAAGGACGAGGGGAGCAGGTGCACGGCAACACCAGCCATTGGTTCTCCTCCAAGTTACGTTTCCAAGTCAGGCTGATGTGGGGACATTTCTTCATCATCACCAGGTTTAAATTCTGGAACACCCTCCCCAACAACGTGGGAATATCTTCACAAGAAGAATGTAGCGTTCAACGCAATCTCTCCCCCTCCCCCCCCCCCCCTCCCCCCCCCCCCCCCCCCCACCCCCAACCTGGTTCAGGGAAACAAGGGATGGACAACAAATGCTGGTGAGGGATATGGGGAGAAAGGAACTGGATAATGGATGATCAGCCATGATCATATTGAATGGTGGTGCTGGCTCAAATGGCCAAATGGCCTATTCCTGCACCTATTTTCAATGTTTCTATGTTTCTACAATGTCCCAGCCTCTCACTAGCTGTGGGCACTCTGGCCTATGATACAGGCGGAGATTGCCACGGTGACTTGGTGACATGGTGAGTTGTGTCAGTACATTTCTCTGAGCCTCTTGGTTACACAGTTGCTTCTTGCCTTCATCCCTCGCTTCCCCCCAACCCCCCTCCCAGCAACTCCTGTGCACGTTAGGAGGCCACAGGGCTGGGGGAAGGTGTTGGCAAGGGGAGAGAAATGGCTAACTAAAGGAAAAGGGAGTTGAGTTTGGATTGGCAATCAGTGACTGGTGCGATGCCACAGGGAACAATGCTGGGACTCGACTATCCCTCATATCCCTCACTGCACCAGAGGACATGTTCCAGCTGAACCACTCCCGGCATTTTTGGGATGAAGAGTGTATCAGTGTCCTGCAGGACTGAGACTGACACTGCCCAGGTAAGCACTCCTTGGCAGGTGAACAGTGAAGTGCCATTAACCCCACAGAATGGGGCTGATATCTTTGGCAGATCCTTGGTGGATGCTGTTTAATCCACTAAGTCTGCCAGTCTCCAGATACTCACAGATAAGCTGGTCTTCATCCACACAATTAATTGCCAACTTCTTGAACCTGATCCCCCCATTGCAATAAAACCCTCCCCAATTTACCCTCTTGATCATCCCATTCAAGTGTCCAACCTGTTCATCCCAATGGTTATCTCTCCTTCATTTCATGCATCGTCCCCTTTAGTGACTGAGGTAGTGCCCACCCTGTCATCTGACCCATTCCACTAAATTACCAGTTGCCTATTCTAAATCTACCTACTCCAAATAAACCTAAATTTCCTCATCTCCATTCTAAATGGCCTACCCATTATTCTTAAACTGTGGCCCCTGGTTCTGGACTCCCCCAACATTGGAAAATGTTTCATATAACAATAACATATAACATATAACAACTACAGCATGGAAACAGGCCTGTCCGGCCCTACCAGTCCACGCCGACCATTCTCCCTGACCTAGCCTCATCTACCTGCACTCAGACCATAACCCTCTAATCCCCTCCTATCCATATACCTATCCAATTTACTCTTAAATAATAAAATCGAGCCAGCCTCCACCACTTCCACCGGAAGCCCATTCCATACAGCCACCACCCTCTGAGTAAAGAAGTTCCCCCTCATGTTACCCCTAAACCTTTGTCCCTCAATTCTGAAGCTATGTCCCCTTGTTGGAATCTTCCTCACTCTCAAAGGGAAAAGCCTACCCACGTCAACTCTGTCCGTCCCTCTCAAAATTTTTAAAACCTCTATCAAGTCCCCCCTCAACCTTCTACGCTCCAAAGAATAAAGACCCAACCTGTTCAACCTCTCTCTGTAGCCTAAGTGCTGAAACCCAGGCAACATTCTAGTAAATCTCCTCTGTACCCTCTCCATTTTGTCGACATCCTTCCTATAATTTGGGGACCAGAACTGCACACCATACTCCAGATTCGGCCTCACCAATGCCCTGTACAATTTTAATATTACACATCCCAACTTCTATACTCAATGCTCTGATTTATAAAGGCAAGCATACCAAACGCCTTCTTCACCACCCTATCCACATGAGATTCCACCTTCAGGGAACAATGCACAGTTATTCCCAGATCCCTCTGTTCCACTGCATTCCTCAATTCCCTACCATTTACCCTGTACGTCCTATTTTGATTTGTCCTACCAAAATGCAGCACCTCACACTTATCAGCATTAAACTCCATCTGCCATCTTTCAGCCCACCCTTCCAAGTCTCTGTAGACTTTGAAAATCTACCTCACTATCAACTACTCCACCTATCTTAGTATCATCTGCATATTTACTAATCCAATTTGCCACACCATCATCCAGATCATTAATGTAAATGACAAACAACAGTGGACCCAACACAGATCCTTGGGGTACTCCACTAGACACTGGCCTCCAACCTGACATACAATTGTCAACCGTTACCCTCTGGTATCTCCCATTCAGCCATTGTTGAATCCATCTTGCAACCTCACTATTAATACCCAACGATTTAACCTTCTTAATCAACCTTCCATGTGGAACCTTGTCAAATGCCTTACTGAAGTCCATATAGACAACATCCACAGCCTTGCCCTTATCAATTTCCCTGGTAACCTCTTCAAAAAATTCAAGAAGATTAGTCAAACATGACCTTCCAGGCACAAATCCATGTTGACTGTTTCTAATCAGGCCTTGATTATCCAAATAATTATATATATTGTCCCTAAGTATCTTTTCCATTAATTTTCCCACCACAGACGTCAAACTAATAGGTCTATAATTGCTAGGTTTACTTTTAGAACCTTTTTTAAACAAGGGCACAACATGCGCAATGCGCCAATCTTCCGGCACCATCCCCGTTTCTAATGACGTTTGAAATATTTCCGTCATAGCCCCTGCTATTTCTGCACTAACTTCCCTCAATGTCCTAGGGAATATCCTATAATATGCCTCTCGCGTGTCCAATCCCATAATAATCTTATATGTTTCAATAAGATCCCTCTCATCCTTCTAAGTTTCAGTGTGTACAAACCCAGTCGCTCCAGTCTTTCAACATAAGACAGTCCCGCCATTCCAGGAATTAACCTAGTGAACTTACGCTGCACTCCCTCAATAGCAAGAATGTCCTTCCTCAAATTTGGAGACCAAAACTGCACACAGTACTCCAGGTGCAGTTTCACTAGGATCCTGTACAACTGCAGAAGGACCTCTTTGCTCCTGTACTCAACAACTCTTGTCATGAAGGCCAACATGCCATTAGCTTTCTTCACGGCCTGCTGTACCTGCATGCTTACTTTCAGTGACTGATGAACAAGGACACCCAGATCTCTTAGTACTTCCCCATTTCCTAACTTGACACCATTCAGATAATAATCTGCCTTCCTGTTCTGACCACCAAAGTGGATAAACTCACATTTATCCACATTAAACTGCATCTGTCATGCATCTGCCCACTCACACAACCTGTCCAAGTCACCCTGCATCCTCATAGCATCCTCCTCACAGTTCACACTGCCACCCAGCTTTGTGTCATCTGCAAACTTGCTAATGTTACTTTTAATCTCTTCATCTAAGTCATTAATGTATATCGTAAATAGCTGCGGTCCCAGCACCGAGCCTTGCGGTACCCCACTAGTCACTGCCTGCCATTCTGAAAGGGACCAATTAATCCCTACTCTTTGTTTCCAGTCTGCCAACCAATTTTCTATCCATGTGAGTACCCTAACCCCAATTAGAGTGGGCTCTAATTTTGCCCACTAATCTCCTATGTGGGACCTTATCAATGGCTTTTTGAAAGTCCAGGTAAACTACATCCACTGGCTCTCCCTTGTCCTTTTCCCAAGTTACATCCTCAACAAATTCCAGAAGATTAGTCAAGCATGATTTCCCCTTCGTAAATCCATGCTGACTCGGAACGATCCTGTTACTGCTATCCAAATGTTCTGCAATTCCTTCTTTTATCATTGACTCCAGGATCTTCCCCACCACTGATGTCAGGCTAACTGGTCTTTAATTTCCCGTTTTCTCTCTCCCTCCTTTCTTAAAAAGTTGGATAACATTAGCTACCCTCCAATCCACGGGAACTGATCCTGAATCTATAGAACATTGGAAAATGATCACCAATGCGTTCACGACTTCTAGAGCCACTTCCTTAAGTACCCTGGGATGCAGACCATCAGGCCCTGGGAATTTATCAGCCTTCAGTCCTATCAGTCTACCTAACACTATTTCCTGCCTAATGTGAATTTTCTTCAGTCCTCCGTTGCCCTAGGAGATTCAACTGGGAGATTGTTTGTGTCTTCCTTAGTGAAGACAGATACAAAGTACCTGTTCAATTAGTCTGCCATTTTCTTGCTCCCATAAGAAATTCACCTGTTTCTGTCTTCAAGGGACCCACATTTGTCTTAACTATTTTTTTGCTTGCCCTCATCGAAGATTAAAGGAGTTTTAAACTTAACTTATCAATTGTCCAAAAGACCACTTGCTCTGCCTTTAGAATGTAAAGTGATTGGGGAACAAGAGAAAACCCAGAGAAAGAAATGGTCATTTGACCCATCAGTCCCACCACAAAGTGAAAATAGGAGCGAGTGAAGTGGTCTGTGTAAATAATCAGTTGTTTATGAAATATTTGCCTGGATATTACGTCTTAATTGTCACCATTGATAATATTAATTGGACTCATATCATAAACAGATACTGGGACCGTAAAGTGTTGAGATACAGTGCCACATTCTCCAGTCACACTTGGAGCCCACAAGACATTTCTGTGGCTTCCTGTTCATCCTGTGCTAATCTGTTGGTCAGTGATTGGTCCGCTGCAGTTTTATGTAGATTGCTGCAGCCAATTGCGTTTGATTCCAATGGTTCCAAAAGCCTCCAAGATGCCAGAACTACAGGTATATAAGATGCAGCAGCATTGGAAACCTCATCCACACAGAGAGCTGGGAGAGAGACAGGTGGGAACGGCAGTAGGATATGCCCACCTTCACTCTGAAACTTGACACTAATGATGAATCGTTTTCTTGTGCTGCAGGTACAAGGAAGGAAACATGATGTTGGTGTGGGTTTTGGTGCTGACCGCACTGCTTGCCAGTGATATGACAGGTAAGGTCAGTTGATTCTAAGAGCTTTAGAAATATATTGGTGTGAGGAATGAATGCACAGGCACTGTGTTGGGACTGTGGGTCATGGGAATTTGTGGACTTTAGGACTTTTGGGATGTGGTAGGAAATGTCTCTTGTCTGGGATACTCATCTCGGAGCTGCTTAGTTGGAAGGTGAGTTGGAGACTCTCCTCCACATCAGGAGACAAAGATTTCTTCACGGTGACGCTTCACAGGAAAACAGAGTTGCAGGAAGAGGGATATGTGACTCTCTGTCAGGAACCCAGGGGATGCAGAGGAGAAGGTTCTGCAGGAACTGGTCCAATGCAACGGGTGCAGTGTACTTGCCCGCTGTGAGGGTGAGGATGGAGGCTTGAGGGAGGATGGCCAGAGTGCTGGCAATGGTACAGAGGGAGCGCGTCCTGGGTGTGGGGAGTGAAAGAGACAGAAAAAGGATGGAGTTACGAGTGATTTGATCATCAGACGGACACACTTGAGATGCAAAAACATTGCAGTTGCTGGAAATATGATAATAATACAATTTTTATGCTTCGGTGAGGTCACCTCATTCTGATAAACGAATGAGTTTAACTGCATCTGTTCACTGTTGTTTGTCTGCAACTCCATGTTAATCTGCAGATTAACTTTCAGTCTTGCACGTGCAAGGACATCCATGTCCCTTTGATCCTAAATGTTGCCGACCACTTTCCATTTAAAAAATATTCTCCTTTTCTCATTTTTATTACAAAGTTGATGATTTGATATTTTTGCCTCTTTATTCCATCTGCACATTCATTCAGAGATGAGGAAAGAAGTGTGCACATGATGTTATGTCAGTGCACACACCGAGTGTATCAGTAGGTGGTCAAAGTGATTTTAATTCCATGTGGTGCGTATGTGTGTGTGCATGTGGCATGTGACCAGTGGGAGGGTCATGAGGGTAAAAATCTAATTTTACTCAAGTGACAGAATTCTCGCGTTGTTGTGGAACAGAGAAACGTTAATGCACAACAACACAGCTCTGTGAGAGTCGTGCTACAGGTGGTGAAGGTGTTTGGCACGCTTGCCCTCATCGAAGATTAAAGGAGTTGTCATCCATGTTACAGCTGTACAGGATGTTGGTGAGACCCCACTAGGAAATTGTGCTACCAGATCTGGTAGGCATGACTTATAAGTTATAAGGGGGTTAAAGATTAATAAGGTGCAGCAATCGAACATAGATATCACAGTGTAGGGGAGAAACAACTGGAGGGCATGTTATTCACCATGAGGGTGGCAGAGGAAGTGGTACAGGCAGGTACATTTACAATGTTTTAGAGACATTTCGACAGGATCATGGATAGGAAACGATGAGAGGATAGGGGCCAAAAGCAGACAAATGGGACTCGCTGAGGAAGGCCCTTTGGTCGGTGAGTTGGTTTAAATCTGAATTCTCTTTAACTGACAGAAACGACCGTTCATTTGGGACCGGAGGAGACTCAGCAAGACCTTGTAAAGCGCAACATAGTGAAAGGGCAGTGTGATGAAAACTGGTTTTATTATTATCCCTCAAGCTCCTGTTACCGTTATTTCAGTGACAAAAGGACCTGGTTAGAAGCTGAGGTAAGTCCCTGAAACCAGTGGTTGTTCTGGGAGGCCTGGGGAACATTGCCCTCTGCTGGTTCATTCCCATGAACTCACAGCACAGCCTGTCGTTGAATTGCCTGCGATGAGTCCCTGTGTTCCAAGGTGAGCTTCACTGCAGCCGTGGGCTCCGGTTTCTATCGCTCGGACCAGTGGGTGAAATATTGGGATTTGGGGGAAGCTCCACATCCAGGGAATAAAGTTCCCCAATCTTCAACGTCACTTCGAATGATTTATTTGGCGGCTTGTGGGAGGATGGAACACACTGATTCACCACAACAGATAAACTATTTTGTTTGTTTACAGGCGTTCTGCAATCACCAACCACATTACGGGCATCTGGCTACTGTGACCTCGAGCGAACACAACACATTCATCGCCAACGTGATTGGTGCAGTGAGGAATGATAGTCCCGAAGCTTGGATTGGCTTAAACGACAGATGCCAGGTACAGTTAACAATAACACGTTAGCTTACAGGTCGTCACCACACTGGCCAGACCTGCATTTGTTGTCCTTCCCTGGTCATCCACTGCCCTTTTCAAAGGGCAGGTTACAGTTTACACTTTGATGGGTCTCTGGTGTCACATCGTTGTTCAGAGATAGAGTTACACATGACGCCCTGCAGAGTAACAGGGTGCGGCAGTGTAATGGTTAAGTTACTCTGTGATATCCCGGTGATCCAGTCACACGAGTTTGAATCCCATCCCAGACACCAGGGAATTTGGATCCAAGTAAATAAACTGCAGTCACTCTGGAGAAACAAGTCACCATCAGTAATGGGGACTGAAACTACCGGACTGTTGTAAAAACTCATCTGGTTCACTGTTGTTCTTCAGGGTTAGAAATCTGCCCTCCTTCCCCAGTCTGGCCTCACCAGGACTCCAGAAATCCATCAATGTGTTGACTCTTACCTGCCGTCTGAAATGGTCAGAGGATGATCAGGGAAGGACAATAAATGCAGGTCCGGCCACTGTCACCACGTCCTGTGAACAAATAAAATCCCAAATGTTCATGTGTCTGTTTCTGCTCCACATCAGCCTCCTCTCACCCTCCTTCATCTCACACCATCACTGGGACTTTCCTTTCCCCTCATCAGCTCATGGAATCAGCATTATAAAGGGGTCAATACTGTATCAATGTGTCAATCTAAAATACACACTGACACAACACGAGAAAATGGGAGCAGGAATAGGCCACTCGGCCCCTCAAGCCTGCCCCGCCCTTCAATACGATCATGCCTGACCAGTGCCGGCCTCAACATTTCCCTGCATTCTGCCCGATCCTCTCTGCAGTCGGGTTCCGGTTAATCCGTCTCCTGAACCTGAATTAGTTTTGTTCCTAAAATGTGGAAAGGGCACCGGGCGAGGCTGGTGTGCAGAGCGATGTCACAGAGCAGCTGTGAAGGAATCTGACAATGAGAATTTACAGATTTGGGGATATGAATTTGAAATAAATCACATGAGTTCTCTAAAGCCCAATTCACTGGATTTAAAAAAAAAAAGAGAATTAGATAGCTCTTGGGGCTAAAGGAATCAAGGGATCTGGGGAAAAAGCAGGAACGGGGTATTAATTTTAGATGATCAGCCATATGTTCCTAAAGCTGAAGAAAAGACAGTATAAGGAAAATCCATACAATTATATTATCAGGAACCTTTGTAATAAAAGCTTAATGGCTCAGGTACAGCTCCTTCCTGCACTGTTACTCAGCATTCCAATGGGAATGACCATTGTTTTATACACAGGAAGGGACTTTCACATGGAACGATGGATCTTCACCGAGTTACCGACAATGGTGTAAGAGTGAACCTAATAATCTAGGCAACGAAGATTGTGTGGAAACAAACAATCGTGGTAAGTGTAACAATGACAGAAATGTTGTTCTGTTGGAAGTTGATTTCAGACACAGTTGACCTCCACAGACCTGCTGTTACACAGAGGGAGGGAACCAACCCCGTGGGTCCTGTGCTCTGCAGAACTGGACTGACTGCCCAGCAGTGAGAGGAGGATGTATGGGATGTAATGCAGGAGTCAGGGGAACAGACACCGATTGTAACTGTGCAGGAGGAATGTACAAGGGGGCAACACTGGAGTTAGAGGAAGGTACAGTGTGACACGGCACATAAAGAAAGAACTGAACACAGACAGGAAGTGAAAGGAATGTCCTGAGATTCATTTTTAAATGAATTAAACACAGAAACATTATGCTCAACCTCTGTGTATCCTGGTTAGAGTGGACATGCTGTCGTGTGAACCGTTCCATGTCACTGTTTGACAACAAACTGAGAGGCAGTGGAGCAGTGAACTGTCACAAAACAGAGCGGCAGTGAGGATCCAACAGGCTGAGGCTTGTTCTCCACAAGAGAGAAGATTGAGGAGGGACCAGCCAGGGGCCGATCTTACTGTGAAGGATTTGTAGGGGGATGTCGAGAGGATGTTTCCTCGAATGTGAAAACAGATTTCCTGGTCATAAATGTAAAATAGCCACCGATAAATCAAAGAGAGAAAATCCTCTTGACGTGGGCGTTGCGGGCAGGTGGAGCTCAGGAGCACGTAATCGAGGCAGAGAGCACAGATGTAGTTAAGGGAGAGGTCGATGGAGAAAGGAACAGACGGATGTGTTGATGGGGTCAGATGAAGGGAGGGGGGAGGCTGGTGAGGAGCAGCAACAGTTGCACGGATCCATGGGCCGAGTGGTCTGTTTCTGATCCAGCTCCACAGATTCCAGATCTGACTCAAATAGATGAAACATTTTGACCAAACGGAAAAAAGAAAATGATGGAAACACTCAGCAGGTCAGGCAGTATCTGCGGAGAGAGGAACAGTGTTAAGATTTCTCTCAATTACCATTCTATTCCCTCTCCACAAATGCTGCCTGACCTATTGGGTATTTCCAGACTTTATTTCACATTTCCAGTATCTGCAGCATTTTATTTGTGGACTAACAGGAAAATGCTTTTCTCTTTTCATGTTTCTAGGAAAGGGATTCTGGAATGATTTGTCCTGTGAGACAAAACGTGATTTTGTTTGTTCCTACAAACTGCGCTGTGATTAGAAGACTCCAGAATGGTCCACTCATCCTTTCCAGCAGTGGATCCAGTGCTTTGATTTCTTTGTAGCCGCTCTCACTGTCTGTGGTGACTGTACTCACTTAGCTTCTCAGCCAATAATAAAGAGAACTGCATCATGAGCTGTGTGTTTGGTGCTGTGTGAGTCCAGTTTCTCGCAGCCTTCCTGTCCCACTGTTACTTCCTCCCCACCTCTGCACTCAGTGCTGCGCTGAGGAGAAGGCGGGACACACTTGAACTCTTGTCCTTCGGCCGCACCTGGTGTGTCGGGTCCCGGACACCGCACCTGGGTGAGAAATAAAGGCTGTGGAGAGGATACATGGGGAGTTAGTGGAATAGTTGCAGGGAGAGAGCTTTCACAGTCCTGTGGGTGGGCTGCAGAAGATGAACTGGGCCCAGAAATTACTCAGCACATCTGTATGAAAACCTCTGTTTATAAATCAGCTCAACCGGGTGTCGGGCAATTTGCCCAGATAATAATCTGCCTTCTTGTTCTTGTCATCAAAGTGGATAACCTCACATTTATCCACATTATACTGCATCTGCCATGCATCTGCCCACTCTGCTAACCTATCCAAGTCAACCTACAGCCTCATAGCATCCTCCTCACACTGCCACCAGCTTTGTGTCATCCGCAATCTTGGAGATTTTACATTTAATTCCTTTGTATAAATCATCAATATATTTATTGTAAATAGCTGCGGTCCCAGAACTGAGCCTTGCACGCCACTAGCATTGCTTTCCATTCTGAAAAGGACCATTAATTCCTACTTTTTTCTTCCTGTCTGTCAACCAGTTCTCTATCCATGTTAATGCCCTATCCCCAATACCATGTGCTCTAATTTTGCACACTAATCTCTTGTGTGGGACCTTGTCAAAGGCTTTATGAAAGTCCAGATACACCACATCCACTGGCTCTCCGTTGTCCATTCTAGTTGTTGCATTCTCAAAAAATTCCAGAAGATGAGTCAAGCATGATTTCTCCTTCATAAATCCATCCTAACTTTGACCGATCCTGTCACTGCTTTCCAAATGCGCTGATATTCCATTTTTAATATTCGACTCAAGCATCTTCCGCATTACCAATGTCAGGCTAACTGGTTTATAATTCCATTTTCTCTTTCCCTCCTTTCTTAAAAAGTGGAGTTACATTGGCTAACCTCCAGTCCACAGGAACCGATCCAGAGTCTATAGGACATTGGAAAATGATCACCAATGCATCCACGATCTCTAGGGCCACCTCCTTGAGTACCCTGGGATGCAGAACATCAGACTCTGGGGATTTATCTGCCTTCAGTCCCAACAGTTTGCCTGGCACCATTTCCTGACTAATGTGGATTTTCTTCAGTTCCTCCCTCCCACTAGGTCCCATAGTATTTCTGTGAGATTGTTTGTGTCTTCCTTAGTGAGGCCAGAGTCAAAGTACTTGTTTGGTACTTGTGTAAAAAGCAATGTGCTGCATCAGTCAATCCAATCAACAACAACCTGTCCAAGAACACCACCTCCCACAATTACTTCCCTCTGACCAACGGCAGCTTCTCAATCTGGCCTCACCAATGGCTGCATCAGCCACGAATCAGGGAGTGAGAGAAAGCCAACGACAAGAGGAGTGGTGAGGGGGTGGAAGCTGCAATGGAAGCATTCATGGGAGAGGGAGATCACCGAGGCAGGGAAGGAATTTATTCTGGGAAAGGATCACAAAAGGTCTCAGTGGGTGACAGTGAAGATACAACGGGATGAAGCTGACAAGTGGATTGGGGGAAGATGGGACACTGAGTGGAGCTCTGGTCTGGCTGCTGTGAATGTGGACAGAGACTGGAGAAGAGGTCAGGAGGTGAGAAAGATCAACACACGTTCCCTCATGTCTTGTTCAGAACACTGCTAACATGCGTCTCCTTCAGGTGCTCTCTCACCTGACCAGTACACAGAGCACTGGTGAAGTGTGAGAGACTCACCTCCTCAGTCTGGGAGCTGGAACATTTCAGTGCAGCCCCCAGTGCATCAACTGTGATTCTACATTGTGCTGGGGGAGTGTCAGGGCAGGGCGATTACTCTTGGATTGTTCTCAAGGGCTGGCACAGGCACAGAGGGGCGAATGACCTCCTCCTGCACTCCCCACTTCTATGTTTGAACAGCATGTCCAGGAAAGGCCCAGTGTGGGGAAATACACACTCACCCTACTTGATGCTCAACACGTGAGAGCCACAACTCCTGGTGTATCCCTCACTGCACCAGAGGACATGTTCCAGCTGATCCACTCCCAGCATTTTGTGGATAAAGAGTGTATCAGTGTCCTCCAGGACTGAAACTGACACTGGCCAGGTGAAAACTCCTTGGCAGGTGAACAGTGAAGAACCATTAATCCCACAGAATGGGGCTGATATCTTTGGCAGATCCATAGTGGATGCTGTTTAATCCACTGAGTCTGCCAGTCTCCAGATACTCACAGATAAGCTGCTCTTCATCCACACAATCAATTGCCAACATCTTGAACCTGATCCTCCCATTGTAATAAAACCCTCCCCAACTTACCCCCCTGATCATCCCACTCAAGTGTTCAACCTGTTCATCCCAATGGTCATCTCTCCTTCATTTCATGCATCGTCCCCTTTAGTGACTGAGGTAGTGCCCACCCTGTCATCTGACCCATTCCACTGAATTACCAGTTGCCTATTCTAAATCTACCTACTCCAAATAAACCTAAATATTATCATGAGATTACTCACTGTTTCATCTGTTTTCAAGAAATCTGAGAAGTGAAAACTTCAGACAGGGATCTTGGGAATCCCCTTGGTGTGAAAGACTTTAATTCAGGAAGATACTTGATTATCCCCTGATGACAAGATGTCCTTAGACATGAACCCACGTCTCCAGGTGTTTCTCCACACAACACAGAGCCATTCTATTCCCCAAACATTGCTCACATGCCCCATTGTCAGATATTCTGGTGACATCCAGAGTGAAATTAGCTCATCTGTTCATTCCCCACCCCCTTGTACGGCACACTGCACCATGTACTCTTCACCAATATTCTTCACCTCACTGTGTACGGCAATAGGAAGTTCCAGAGTGACGTCCTTTCAATCAGACGTATCTGACCGTGTTCTGCCAGTTGTTAACAGGCTCTATGAGCATGCAGAGTAATCTCCTGAAACAAAAACACAACATGCTAACACTCAGCAAGTCATTAGGTCAACGGAATAGGAGTAGAATTAAGCTATTCAGCCGATCACCTCCGCCATTCAATCATGGCTGATCTATCTCCCCCTCCTAACCCCATTCTCCTGCCTTCTCCCCATAACCTCTGACACCTGTACCAATCAAGAATCTATCTATCTCCACCTTAAATATATCCACTGACTTTGCCTCCACAGCCTCCTGTGGCAAAGAATTCTACAGATTCACCACCCTCTGTCCAAAGAAATTTCTCCTCATCTCCTTCCTAAATGAACGCCCTTTAATTCTGAGTCTATGACCTCTAGTCCTAGAATCTCCCACTAGAGGAGATATCCTCTCCACATCCATGCTATCCAAGCCTTTCACTATTCTGTATGTTTCAATGTCAGGAGTGTTTGTGGAAAGAGAAACAGACTTAATGTTTCACGTGAAACACCCTTCATTAAAACCTTCTGAATAATTCCCTGAGCAAAATACCAAGTGCTGGAACAACTCATCAGGTCAGGCAGCATCTGTGGAGCGAAATGGACAATGACGTTTCAGGCTAAGACCCATCTTCACACTGCTGGAGTCCAGGTGTATTTTATTGATCCGTGCTGGTTTACCAGCAGGTAACCAGCAGGGGGAGCCTGGAGTCAATGAACAAACGGCTGCATGTAGATGAACAGCACCTTGCTCTTCCTCCTGCTCTGTTTTATTTAGTGATGAAGACTGGTGGAAAGAGAACAAAATGGAGAGGTAGAAAGGTGGAAACAAGAGAAGAGAGTGAGGCAGAGAGATGGCATCTGGAGAAAGAGTGAACTGCAGACAGCACCAAATGCCTTTGCTGCACCAATGGATTTCAGTGTAAAGGTTAAAGGAATGCACACAGTGTGATTCAGCAGCTCAGTGGGACACACTGAGAGTGAAGTGGAAACACACTGGAGGAACTGAGAAACACAATAGACAACCTCGGGATGATAAATGCCAAGTGGCGATTGCACCAGACAAGTAGCAGACTTTGACCATTTCCATCCTGTGAGTGTCTAACACCCACAACTTCTCATTCACTGGCATTGCCATCGCTGGTTCCTTCACCTTCAACAGTTTGGGGACAAAATGACCAGAAAGTCAACTGCATCAGCTACGTAAATACAATGACGTCAAAGGCACTCACAAGCTGGGTACCTTCAGGCTACTGACTCAACTTGTCACACCCAAAGTCATTCTACCATCTTGATGGTACAAGATGCAGAGGTGGGACAGATCTGATCTCCCGCCTAAGGAAGGACATTCTTGTGATGGTGAGAGCACAGTGAAGGTTCACTATTGATTTCTGAGGTGGCCGTTTCGTAATTTGAGGAGAGATTTTATAGATTTGACAATTACTCTAAGTTTGAGGAAAGGGAACTGATCTCATTGTAAAAACACTTTAATGGTGCTTGCAAGGGTAGAGGTGAATTTGTCATTCTACCCCTGCCTGGGGACTTAAAAACCAGGAGTCACAGGAGTCGCAGAGAATTCCACAGATTTACAACTCTCTGAGTGAAAAAAGTTTTCCTCATCTCCATTCTAAATGGCCTACCCTTTATTCTTAAACTGTGGCCCCTGGTTCTGGACTCCCCCAACATTGGGACAAGTTTCATGCCTCTAGCGTGTCCAATCCCTTAATAATCTTATATGTTTCAATAAGATCCCCTCTCATCCTTCTACATTCCAGTGTATACAAGCCCAGTCACTCCAGTCTTTCAACATACGACAGTCCTGCCATTCCAGGAATTAACCTAGTGAACCTATGCTGCACTCCCTCAATAGTAAGAATGTCCTTCCTCAAATTTGAAGAACAAAAATGCACACAGTACTCCAGGTACAGTCTCACTAGGGCCCTGTACAACTGCTGAATGACCTCTTTGCTCCTATACTCAACTCCTCTTGTCATGAAGGCCAACATGCCATTAGCTTTCTTCACTGCCTGCTGTACCTGCATGCTTACTTTCAGTGACGGATGGACAAGGGCATCCAGATCTCTTTGTACTTCCCCATTTCCTAACGACACCATTCAGATAATAATCTGCCTTCCTGTTCTGACTACCAAAGTGGATAAACTCACATTTATCCACATTAAACTGCATCTGTCATGCATCTGGTCACACACACAACCTGTCCAAGTCACCCTGCATCCTCATAGCATCCTCCTCACAGTTCACACTGCCACCCAGCTTTGTGTAATCTGCAAACTTGCTAATGTTACTTTTAATCTCTTCATCTAAGTCATTAATGTATATTGTAAATAGCTGCGGTCCAAGCACCGAGCCTTGCGGTACCCCACTAGTCACTGCCTGCCTTTCTGAAAGGGACCAATTAATCCCTACTCTTTGTTTCCTGTCTGCCAACCAATTTTATATCCATGTCAGTACCCTACCCCCAATACCATGTGCTCTAATTTTGCCCACTAATCTCCTCTGTGGAACCTGATCAATGGCATTCTGTAAGTCCAGGTAAACTACATCCACTGGCTCTCCCTTGTCCATTTTCCAAGTTACATCCTCAACAAATTCCAGAAGATTAGTCAAGCATGATTTCCCCTTCGTAAATCCATGCTGACTTGGAACGATCCTGTTACTGCTATCCAAATGTTCTGCAATTTCTTCTTTTATAATTGACTCCGGCATCTTCCCCACCATTGATGTCAGGCTAACTGGTCTTTAATTTCCCGTTTTCTCTCTCCCTCTTTTCTTAAAAAGTGGGATAACATTAGCTACCCTCCAATCCACGGGAACTGATCCTGAATCTATAGAACATTGGAAAATGATCACCAATGCGTTCACGATTTCTAGAGCCACTTCATTAAGTACCCTGAGATGCAGACCATCAGGCCCTGGGGATTTATCAGCCTTCAGTCCCATCAGTCTACCCAACACAATTTCCTGCATAATGTGAATTTCCTTCAGTTCTTCCGTTACTCTAGGACCTCTGTCCACTTGTACATCTGGGAGATTGTTTGTGTCTTCCTTAGTGAGGACAGATCCAAAGTACCTGTTCAACTAATCTGCCATTTCCTTGCTCCCCATAATAAATTCACCTGCTTCTGTCTTCATGGGACCCACATTTGTCTTAACTTTTTTTTCACTTCACATACCTAAAGAAGCTTTTACTATCCTCCTTTATATTCTTGGCTAGCTTACCTTCGTACCTCATCTTTTCTCCCCGGATTGCCTTTTCAGTTATCTTCTGTTGCTCTTTAAAAGTTTCCCAATCCTCTGGCTTCCCACTCATCTTTACTATGTTATACTTCTCTTTTATTTTTATACTGTCCTTGACTTCCCTTGTCAGCCACGGTCGCCCCTGACTCCCCTTAGAATCTTTCTTCCACTTTGGAATGAACTGATCCTGCACCTTCTGTATTATTCCCAGAAATACCTGCCATTGTTGTTCCACTGTCTTCCCTGCTAGGATCTCTTTCCAGTCAACTCTGGCCAGCTCATCCCTCCATAGTCCCCCTTGCTCAACTGCAATACTGACACTTCCGATTTTCCCTTCTCCCTCTCAAATTGTAGATTAAAACTTATCATATTATGATCACTACCTCCTAATGGCTTTTTAACTAAGTTCCCTTATTAAATCTGGTTCATTACACAACACTAAATCCAGAATTGCCTTCTCCCTGGTCGGCTCCAGTGCAAGCTGCTCTAATAATCCATCTCAGAGGCAGTGAGATACTTAGTAACTCAGCTTGTTTGGGAACAGAGGGCTACAGACTCTTTAGTGTTACGTGATGAGCGACTAGTGCAAGAACATAAATATCAACCATGATCTTATTGAATGCTGCGCAGGTTTCAGGGACTACATGGACCACTCGTGCTTCTTTTGTACCTGTTTCTATTGGACAGGATAGAGATCAGGAGTGGGACGGAATACTCTCCACTTTACTGGATGACTGACACTCCAACATTACTTTGGAAACCCGGCAGAAACAAACATACATCAGCCCACTGAGACAGACCCATCACTACCCCAACCATTCACACACTCCATCCTGGCTGTTCTCATGCCATCTACACATGGTACTGCAAGGACTCTGGCACAGAGATCAGTACAGGGTCAGCAGTTGATTGTCATGGACATTAACAATTTGGATGAGAACTTAGGTGGCACGGTGAGTAGTTTAGTGAATGACACCAAGATTGGTGTAGTGGTACACAGTTTAGAAGGTTGCCTCAGGATAGAACAGCATCGAGATCAGATGGGAAAGTGTGTGGAGTAACGGCAGATGAAAATTACTCGGACATGTGTGCAGTGTTGCATTTTGTTCCGTTAAACCAGGGTAGGACTTATACAATAAATGGTGGGGCTCTGGAGAGTGTTGTGGAACATAGAGTACAAGAGGCACATTTACACAGGTCCCTGAAAGTGATGACTCAGTTAGACAGGGTGGTGACAAAGGCATATGGCATGCTTGCCTTCAACATTGGGTGTTGACTACAAGAGTAAGAATGCCATAACTTGCTCCAAAGGTCATACATTTAAGGCAAGAAGGGAAAGAATTTAAAAGGAATCCGAGAGGCAAGTATTTCACACAAAGGGTGGGTGGTATATGGAACGAGCTGCCTGAGAAAGTGGAAGAGGTGGATACAATTATAACAGTTAAAAGATATTTGAATACATACCTGGATAGGAAAGAGTCCTCAAATGTCCCTCAGATATGGCCAAATGGAGACAAATCATATTTGCTCAGGTGGGCAGTTTGAGCAGCATGGACTAGTTGGGCCGAAGGGCCTGTTTCTATGTTGTGTGGCTCCGCGACTCACAGACCAAGTGTTCCGACTGAATGAGCTATTCAGAGAGGATGTCCTGAACAAAGCGTTGGAATATTAAGTTTGTCTTAGAAGTATTGTTTAATCTCCTAATTAATAAAATATCAGGGAGTGATGGTGTTGTAGCTCGAGTTGATTCCCCTGCAATGATGGACCAATTATTGTGAATGAGATATCCTGAGGAAACTCTTTCACTCTCCTGTCTCCACCCCGCTTCCTCTCCAGTCACAAACATCCATGGTTTCATTTAGTCTAGTATATTATTATTGTCACATGTACTGAGATACAGTGTAAAGATTATTGTTGCAGGCTGTCCAGTCAGCAAATTTACTACACAATAAACCCTCAGTTTTACAGACCACTTTATAACTGTTTTCGGTAATAGCGGACAGACCTACTAAACTTCACTGTGCATGATGACATCATCCTCTGCTCGATTCCTGTCTGTGTCTGCCGACACCAACACCAGCCCACACAGCTTCTGCCACACCGAGTGCCACAGCCTCCACCGCCTGTATTGCTGTATTGGGACATTGGAGATTTGTAGCTTAGGGGAAGTAAGGCTTTGCTTAAAGGGCCTGTCCCACTTAGGCGATTTTAAGGCGACTGCCGGCGACTAGGCTGTCGCTGAACATTCGCCGAGGTGTCGCGGGCACGATCGTGAGGAGCCTTCAATGAATCGTAGCGGATCTCGGCGCGTCGCGGAAAAATTTACCTGCTAGAAATTTCTCGGCAACAGCTGGCTTGTCGCCAGGAAGCGTAGCTTATTGTGGGCGCTGTCGCATGCTGTCCCCAGGTTTGCTAGGTTGTCGCAGATGCATTTAAAAGCACGTAATATTAAATTAAGAAAAGGCATTTGAAGATACCAGAAGATAGTTTTGTTTAACCAATTTATTTACCGTCAGGGCATTTGACAGGCAGATTGGAGGCGAGAGTTTGACGGTCATGTAAGCGTGGGAATTTCACGATGTTTCCGAAGACGGTGTAATTTCTTAGCCAGGTGTTAGTTTCACAAAAAAAGTAACCTGTATCGACCTACCTCGGCATTGTCGTGGTCATTGTCGTAGGGTAAAAGAACATTTCGGCGATCTGCTACGACTTTGACAATCGCCGGCAGTCACCTTAAAAATTGCGTGACTGGGACAGGCCCTTTAATGTTTCAGTTGAAAAAAAGCACCTCTGACAGTGCAGGTCTTGCTCAGCCTCAATGTTATCGTTGGGTCTCTACAAGTGAAGTGCCATATATTACCCTCTGTTATAGCAGACCATCAGCAATAACGGACACCATTACCCACGTAGTCCCATATAATGAGGCTTTATTATACATGATTACCATCAAGCTGTCCTTAGTGTACAGATACAGGATAAAGGGTATGACATTTAATGCAAAATAAAGTCCAGTAATGTCCAATTAAAGATAGTTTGAAGGTCTCCAATGAGGTAGATGTGAGGTCAGGACTTCTCTCCAGCTGGTGTGAGGACGGTTCAGTTGCCTGAAAACAGCTGGGAAGACACTCCCTGAATCTGGAGGTATGAGTTTCCCAACTAGAGAGAGGAGCGGGTGAATCTGACTGACACAGAGGGTGCTGGTGCAGCTGAGAGAGAACGGTGAGGGTTCATCACAACAGATTCTGTCTGCTATGTCAGCTGGCATCATGAAGTTCGTGGATTGATAGAGAGTTGTGTACAGATCAGAAATCAGAGCCCTTTTCCAGGAGGGCAGAACAATATGTGGGGAGCCTTAAGAATCAGCAGAGGGCGACAGCTCCTTACAAATTATATTGATGCCTCGGATTTAAAGACTGAGTGTAATTGTTCTCAGGGTGCAAACTTGGGACAGAGGGTTAGATGTGAAAATACACTGAGAATGCAAGGGTGGAGAGAGGTGAGGCAAGTGGGCAAGATGCTGGCGTGTTGATGAAGGTGATTTAAACTCATGGTGAAATGTAGTCAATGTACAGGCCAAAGTTAAACTCTCTCTGAAGATTGTTATTTCATATATTTATGCAATGGAACAGTATTTTAAAGACTGCAAAGAGTACATGAGTAAAATTTATATTAATCTATTGTTAGCTCAAGCATTATTGCACATCAGTCAGTGAAGTCAAAAGCAATGCTGATGGTGAAGAATGTGCTGGAATTGTGTTCCCCACTGGCAGGGTGTGAAAGGCAGAGTGCTGACTGACACAGTGGTGTTGTGTTGGACGTTGAAGGACAGCCTGGGTCAGAACTACTACATTAAATCGATCAGGGACGTACAAATGAAGGATGGCCCTTGAAACAACTGAAGGAAAGCTTTAACTTGGGAGCAGATGTGGTGGAGTCAGATAAATTTGGAGTAGGGGATGTAGCCTCTGTGACCCCGGCCGCCGGAAGCAGTTTCTCCTCATTTACTCCACAAAAGCCGGGTGGCACACACAATAGCCATGGTTTGCCTGTGGTGGAGAGAGGGAATCTTCAGGGTGGGAGGGGGCTGCCGCTGAACTGGGCTGCAATATCCTGAATGCACTCCAGAGTGTTGGAGCTGCACTCATCCAGGAAAGCAGAGGGATTCCATAATGCTCCTGATCTCACAACTTGTAGATGATGGGAAGAGTTTGGCATCAAAGGTGAATCACTCGCTGAGGTATCCCCAGCCTCTGAGCGGCCCTTACAGACACAGAATCAATGTGGCTGGTCCAGTACATTGTCAGATCAATGGTGACCCCCAAGCTGTAAATGGTGGATAACTGGTGACATTAATGTCATTGGCTGTTACAGGTAGACCCTCACGTTTAGAGGTGGTCATTGCCTGACAATCATGTGGGGCAAATGCTGCTGGACATTTATTGGCCCAGGCCGGAATGTTTTTGCTGTGGGGTCCAATTTATGTGCCAATACCTGGTGAAGACTTTGGAGAGGAAGGGAAGTTTGGAGACAGGGTGGTTGGAAGGAAGGTCAAGGAATAGTTGTGGATTGGAGGGGTGAAGATGCCGGTCTGAAGATGAAGGGAACTTGTCCTGTGTTTGTCCTCTGGATGTCACCAGTGGTTTTATCACCACTGAAAACTGAAGCACTCATAATGCTGACCAGAGGAAGGCTTTAGCCAAGTCCTGGAGTTCTGACGCAGGCTTCAACCCAAGACATAGACTATATCTTTGCCTGCGCAGATATTGCCTGACCTGCTGAGTTTTTCCAGCAGGTTTTTATTTGTTCCTGGATATTTCAAGGTTGTTCCTTCACTGGAAGGAAAATATTGCAGCCACTGGAAATACAGAATTAAAAGTTTGGAAATACACAGCAGGCCACATAACATTGCTTGGGGCAAAGACAGAGTTTATATTGGAGGTAAATATTCTTTGGAACCGGAGTGTTAAAGACTGAACATGTTTTTGATTGTTGAGATTGTTGGATGGATGGTAGGAGAGAGGGAGGATGACCCATGGAAATGTAGGTGACTGAAATGAGTTTAATGTAAATGTTTCTAAGCTGTATTTGGTTTGACTATCTTTACAACATGGTTGGTTCCATTCCAGAAATGATATGAAAACAATAGCACTTTTCAGAAGCTGTACTGGTTTAATAAAAACAAGATGGATCTCAGATTGTTGAAGGAGAGGTGATTTGCATATCCTGTTCAGTGTAATTCAATTTTGAGACCTGACATGTTGTATTTTGTCACTAATATCTGTGCTTTTTTCTCTTCCATCTTGTGCTATGAGTATGGCTGATAAAACTGGGATTTGCTGCGTAATGAAAGTGCAAAATTTTGAGATAATACTGAGTCTTCTTGGCAGCCTCTGATTATCCACCCCTCTGTGCCAAATCCTATTCTCCATTAGATCACCTGCAATCCTTTCTAAATCCCAGTGAGTTTAGTCTAATTTTCCTCCTTCCCTCTTCATTGGTCACTTCCCTCATTCGAAATATCCATCTGCACTGACTCCAAGGCAAATATTTCCTGCTTTAGGTACGGAGACCATAACACCCCCTAAACTCCAACTATGCTCTCACTGAAACACTGTGGAATATCAGCACAGCAACTTTGTTTTCCCCCAAACCCGTCATAATAACAGGCATGGTGCTATTTGACTTCATAATTGCTTGTTCCAGCTGCAGATTGACTTTCTGCATCCGGTGAACCAACACGCCTGGATCCCTCCACACACCAACATTTACTGGCTTCTCACCACGTGAAATGTTCTGCATGTGTAGGAAAATAACTGCAGATGCTGGTTTAAGTCGAAGTTAGGCACAAAATGCTGGAGTAACTCAGCGGGTCAGGCAGCATCTCAGGGGAGAAGGAATGGGTGACTTTTCTGGTCGAGACCCTTCTTCAGACATGTCAGGGGAGTGGGTGGGACAAAGATAGGATGTAGTAGGAGACAGGAAGACAGTGGGAGAACTGGGGTGGGGAAAGAGAGGGACAGAGGAACTATCTGAAGTTAGAGAAGTCAATGCTCATACCGCTGGGGTGTAAACTGCCCAAGCGAAATATGAGTTGCTGTTCCTCCAATTTGCGCTGGGCCTCACTATGACAATGGAGGACGCCCATAACAGAAAGGTCAGACTGGGAGTGGGAGGGGGAGTTGAAATGCTGAGCCACCGGGAGATCAGGTTGGTTAAGGCGGACTGAGTGAAGGTGTTGAGCGAAACGATCGCCGAGCCTGCATTTGGTCTCCCCGATGTAGAGAAGTTGACATCTGGAACAGCGGATACAATAGATGAGATTGGAGGAGGTGCAAGTGAACCTCTGTCTCACCTGGAAAGACTGTTTGGGTCCTTAGATGGAGTCGAGGGGGTAGGTAAAGGGACAGGTGTTGCATCTCCTGCGGTTGCAGGGTAAAGTACCTGGGGCAGGGGTGGTTTGGGTGGGAAGGGACGAGTGGACCAGGGAGTTATGGAGGGAACGGTCTCTGCGGAAAGCAGAAAGGGGTGGAGATGGGAAGATGTGGCCAGTAGTGGGATCCCGTTGGATGTGATGGAAATGTTGGAGGATAATTTGTTGTATACGACAGCTGAGGGGTAGAAGGTGAGGACAAGGGGGACTCTATCTTTGTTACGAAAAGGGAGAGGGGAGCAAGAGTGGAGCCGTGGAATATAGAGGAGACCGTATGGAGAGCCTCATCTATAATGGAAGAGGGGAACCCTGTTTCCTAAAAAATGAGGACATCTCTGATGCCCTAATACAAAACACCTCATCCTGGGCGCAGATGCGGCGTAGACGGAGGAATTGGGAGTAGGGGATAGAGTTTTTACAGGAAACAGGGTGGGAGGAGGTGGCTGATCTAGCACTCTGGTGTCAGGACAATAGCCTCCTCTTGAATGTCAAAAAAACTAAGGAGCTGATTGTGGATTTAGAAGGGCTCAATATCCAAGGACGCACACGCCACTGGAAATAAATGGGTCTACTGTGGATAGGGTGAGCAGCTTTAAATACCTGGGAGTCCACATCAAAGAGGATCTGACATGGACAACACATATTGCCGTACTGGTGGGTAAGGCAATGCAGCACCTTTACCTCCTTAGAAAGCTGAGGAAATTCAGAGTGTCTCTGAGGATCCTTCAATGCTTCTACTCTGGGGCTGTAGAGAGCATCCTGTCTGGCAACATCACAGTATGGTTTGGGAACTGCTCTGCCCAGGACAGGAAGGCCCTGCAGAGAGTAGTGCGTTCGGCAGAACGCACCATGGGAACTACACTCGCCCCTCTGCAGGACCTATACATCAGGAGGTGCAGATCAAGAGCAAGCAAGATTATGAGGGACCCCTACCACCCCAGCAACGGACTGTTCCAGCTGCTATGGTCAGGCAAAAGCCTCCACTGTCATGCTGTGAAAACATAGAGGATGGTACAGAGTTTCTTCCCACAGGCCACAGGACTGTTAACTATTATAACTCCAAGGACTAAATTTTCCTGGTGAGGCCAGACTGGGGAAGGAGGGCAGATTTCTAACCCTGAAGAACAACAGTGAACCAGATGAGTTTTTACAACAGTCCGGTAGTTTCAGTCCCCATTACTGATGGTGACTTGTTTCTCCAGAGTGACTGCAGTTTATTTACTTGGATCCAAATACCCTGGTGTCTGGGATGGGATTCAAACTCATGCGCCTGGATCACCGGGATATCACAGAGTAACTTAACCATTACACTGCCGCACCCTGTTACTCTGCAGGGCGTCACGTGTAACTCTATCTCTGAACAACGATGTAACACCAGAGATCCATCAATGTGTTGACTGTAACCTGCCCTCTGAAAAGGGCAGTGGATGATTAGGGAAGGACAACAAATGCAGGTCTGGCCAGTGTGGTGATGACCTGTAAGCTAACATGTTATTGTTAACTTTACCTGGCATCTGTTATTCAGGCCAATCCAAGCTTATGGCCTGTGTGTGGTCACGACATTGATCACTCCGTGAAGGAATAGACTGTGTACGTTGGAGGTCACAGTAGCCAGATGTCCATAATGCTGGGACCGAACCTATTTACAATATACATTAATGACCTAGATGAAGGGATTAAAAGTAGCATTAGCAAATTTGCAGACGACACAAAGCTGGGTGGCAGTGTGAACTGTGAGGAGGATGCTATGAGGATGCAGGGTGACTTGGACAGCTTCTTGCCCCACCTATAATCAGTATGAAGAGGGGTCTTGACACAAAATGTCATCTATCCATGTTCTCCAGGGATGCTGCCTGACCCATTCAGTAACTCCAGCACTTCGTGTCCTTTTATTATTTGCCCCTCTCTGACTTTCTGTATTTATCTTGTTTTTAATGCTCTTCTTTCTCCATCTGACTTCTTTGTTATGTCACCAGTGCTTTATGCTTCTCTTTCTTTTGTTTCCCTCTCACTTTGTGTGTCTCCCCATCTTTCTCTCCCTCTCTGTCCCCCTTTCCTCTCTGCTCTGTTGTGTGTGGAAGTGTAACATGTACAGTGCATTCAGAAAGTATTCAGACCCCTTCACTCTTTCCACATTTTGTTACGTTACAGCCTTATCTTAAAGTGGATAAAAAAAATAAATTAATCATCAATCTACACACAATACCCCATAATAAAAAAGCGAAAACAGGTGTTTAGAAATGTTTACAAAGTAATTAAAAATAAATAACTGAAATATCATATTTACATAAGTAATCAGACCCTCTGCTCCGACACTCAAAATTGAGCTTAGGTTCATCCTGTTTCCATTGATAATCCTTGAGATGTTTCTACAACTTGATTGGAGTCCACCAGTGGTAAATTAAATTGATTGGACATGATTTGGAAAGGCACACACCTCTCTATATAAGGTCCCACAGTTGACCGGGCATGTCAGAGGAATTGTCCGGAGACCTCCGTGACAGGATTGTGTCGAGACACAGAACTGGGGAAGGGTATAAAACAATTTCTGCAGCATTGCAGGTCCCAAAGATCAAAGTTGCCTCTGTCATTCTTAAATGGAAGTACTTTGGAACCACCTCTGTGCTGGGATGCATTGCTGTTGAACAAAATAAAGTTCACATCTTTGTATTCATGCTCCTGGTGCCCTGTGGATGTTTTGTGACCGGAGTTTGCCAGAACTTCCAACATTTAGTCCCTGAAACCTGCTCAACACTCTATCCTGAGGCAACCTTCTATACTGTGTACCACTACACCAATCTTGGTGTCATTCACTAAACTACTCACTGTGCCACCTGTTCTCATCCAAATCGTTAATGTCCATGACAATCAACTGCTGACCTTGTACTGATCTCTGTGGCAGAGTCCTTGCAGTACCATGTGTAGATGGCATGGGAACAGCCACGATGGAGTGGGTGAATGCTTGGGGTAATCATGGGTCTGTCTCAGTGGGCTGATGTGTGTTTGATTCTGCCGGGTTTCCAAAGTAATGTTGGAGTCACTCGTCCAGAAAAGTGGAGAGTATTCCGTCCCACTCCTGATCTCTATCCTGTCCAATATAAACCAAAGCACGAGTGGTCCATGTAGTCCCTGAAACCTGCGCAGCATTCAATAAGATCATGGTTGATATTTATGTTCCTGCACTAGTCGCTCATCACGTAACACTAAAGAGTCTGTAGCTCTCTGTTCACAAACAAGCGGAGTTACTAAGTATCCATGGGATGAAAATTGTAAAGATTCACTACTTGGGTGAAGAAACCTCTCACTACCGTCCTGACTGGTGACTCCTCATTTTAAGACTGTGACTCCTGGGTTTAAAGTCCGCAAGCAGGGGTAGAAAGACAGATTCACCACTACCCTTGCAAGCACCTTTAAAGTGTTTCTATAATGTCGTCATTGTATTTATGTAGCTGATGCAGTTGACTTTCTGGTCATTTTGACCCCAAGATGTTGAAGGTGAGGGAACCAGCGATGACAATGCCAGTGAATGAGAAGTTGTGGGTGTTAGACATTCACAGGATGAAAATGGTCAAAGTCTGCTACTTGTCTGGTGCAAACGCCACTTGGCATTGATCATCCCGAGGTCGTCTATTGTCCTTCTTGGTTCATGGTGCAAGGAAGGCCATTGATGGAGCAGCAGAAGGTCTCCGTGTCCAGGACACTGTCCCGAGCAGCTCCTGGAGAAGGAGCAGGGAAGATTCACCAGGACGTTACCTGTGTCAGAGTGTTACAGATGTGAGGAGACTGGAAAGTCTGGCTTGTTTTCCCTGAGAGTGAACCTGATTGAGGTGAAACCCGAGACTTTGAATGTGTAGGAAACAATTACAGATGCTGGTTTAAATCGAAGGTAGACACAAAATACTGAAGTAACGCAGCGGGACAGGCAGCATCTCTGGAGAGAAGGAATGGGTGACGTTTCGGGTTGAGACCCTTCTTCAGACATTTTTTTCCAAGCTGTATTTTCTGCAGCTATCTTTACAACACTGTTCAATGTTAGAAATTACATAAAAACAATAGCACTCTTCAGAAGCTGAACTGGTTTAACAAAACCAAGGGAGATCTCAGATTGTTGAAAACCAGGGGATTTGCATATCCTGTTTCAGTGTAACTCAGTTCTGAGACCAGATATGATGTTTTTCTCTCCAACACCTGAGCTGTGGTCATTTCCATCTCGTGATATGAGCATGGATGATAAAACTGGGATTTGTTGCCAAAACCTGTTGCTGGGAGATGTGCAGGTGCAAAGTTTTGAGATATTCCTGTGTGTTTCCTGGTGACCTCTGAGGACGTTTGATAAAGGGACAAGCATTTTGGTGAGAGTTTAGAGTCACACAGAGGTGAGAGCAGTGATGACCAGCAGGTTCCATCCAAAGGAGCTTCACTGAAGAGTTGGGTTTTTACAACATTCCGGCAGCTTCATTTACTGAGAGGCTCCCACAATATAATAATGACAGTGTGTGCATTCTGCGCACCACAGTCCTCTGAGGTAGAACATTCAGAAGATTCCCAACCCTCTAACCCAAGAAAATTTCCTTTCATCTAAATCTTTTTTTTAATCAACATAAACTTCATTCAGAATAAAAAATAGTACAAGAAATTTGCATAAAGTCTTCCGATATTCTCAGAGACTATACATACATTCACTAGCATCGTATTCAGTAGTGTTCACAGAAATATCATTACAGCCGTACCCTTGCCACTCATGTGGCCCTTGAGATGATATCCCTGGGGTGGTCCCCACCACACCTGCCCCCCCTAATGTCCCACAGTGGAAAGACCCGAGAAGGCTCCCCCACAGAGCCTTGGCGTTGGCAATACAATACAATACAATACAATATATCTTTATTGTCATTGTACAGGGGTACAACAAGATTGGGAATGCGCCTCCCATACGATGCAATAATTTAATTAGCTAGTCAGTATTAATTTAAACAACCCAATGAAACAAATTGTAACAGTTTTAAAACAGAATAAAGTGCAAGTAGATCTGTGCTGGATCACTGTACGATGTGACCATCCGGCTCAGCAGGACCGGTTCATAGCAGCTATGGCCCTGGGGATGAAGCTGTTCCTGAGTCTGGAGGTGCGGGCGTAGAAGGCCTTGTATCATCTGCCCGATGGTAGAAGTTCGAACAGACTGTTGCAGGGGTGTAAAGAATCTTTGTGGATGCTGGTGGCTTTTCTGAGGCATCGTGTATAGTAGATGCCCTCCGAGGCTGGTAGCTGTGTTCCGATGGTCCTCTGACCTCTATGGACTACCCACTGAAGAGCTTTCCTCTCTGCCTCCGTGCAGCTGAGGTACCACACAGGGATGCCATGTGTTAGGATGCTCTCTACGGTGCAGCGGTAAAATGTCATCAGCAGCTGTTGGGGTAGACCAGACCAGGCTATGTTCAGCTAACTGGCACATTCCACGGCATCTGTGCCAGGCCCATCCTTCACAACACTGGTGACAGGTAGGACCTCATCGCAGCAATTCAATATGATCACAGCTGATCTATTCTGGCCTCAGCTCCAGTTCTGTGCCTGATCCCCTCACTGAGCCATTATTTGACCGGGTCCATTACACTGAGTGTCTAGAATTCAGTGACAAATGTTGCCTGGTTGAGACACATGACTCTTTGGAGGTTTCATCCTCCCCTTCATTCTCTCTGTCTCTGAATCGCTAGTCTGCAGATGGATTTTTGGAATGAAAATAGAATCAATGAAAGAGAAATTATGGAAAATGGGCCTAAGCCTACTGGAAGTTAAAAGAAAAAGCAGGTGATCTCAGTGAGACCGCATTCAGAGCGGGACTGGGGTGGATATTGAGAGGTTGTTTCCTCAGTCTGAAGGGTCTAGAACTGGGGTGGCGTCAATGTGATGTCAACTTTTAGGATTTTAGAGGAAATAAATTTCCTCATGCAGTGGGTTGGGAATCTTCTGAATGTTGCACCTCAGAGGACTGTGGAGCTCAGAATGCACACACTGTCATTATTATATTGTGGGAGCATCCGGCTGTACACCAACTCCTTGACACGTTACCCCTTAAAAACCTTTTCGGAGTGGTACCAGCCCGACTACATTAGCTTCCCTACCATCGCCTTCGATACCCCTAACGCGCATAGGGACGTCTGCCTTGTTAGGCAACAGAGGGGAGGTCACAATGTGGGGAACAGCTCGTGCTAACAAGCCTTTAATGTCTCTGCTGGTCCATAGGCTATATGGGCAGGATAGTCATATAATGGCCATGTATGGCACCACATGGCAGATTCAGTCCGACAACGGGTCCAACTTTGTGGGTAACAAAGTAGAACAGTGGGCAGTTGATAGTGGGGTGCGGTGGACTCTCCACATCCCATATTACCCGCAAGCAGCAGGGTTGGTGGAGCGTATGAATGGTCTACTGAAAGAGCAGATAGGTCCACTAACTCCCTCCCACACGCTCATGTTACAGCAAGCAGTAAACACCTTGAACAAACCACCTGTGGCAAGGGGGACTTGTGCCATCATGGGGAGGGAACACTGCACTTACATACCGGGTGCAGGTGAAAACATTACGGACCTGGTGGCCCACATGCAACAACAGGTTAAGGCCTTGACTAAAGTTGGCAAACAGTTGCAAGATGAAGCCACGGAGAGCACATGATGCAATTGGTGGTCTTGAGGGGTTCGGAAGTTGGGGCCATAATATTCTGTCATTGTGTGCTTCCCTACTGCCGTGTGAGGAGTGCTAAGAGGGTGGAGGGGCAGTATTGAGCCTGAGGGCCCAATGTAACGGGATAACTTGAGGGCCCAATGTAACGGGATAGCCAGAGGGCCCAATGTAACGGGATTTGGGGTGTATGGGGTTATTGTGAGGTGAAATGATGTTTAAAACATCACTCTGCATTCTTGGACATAATAAAAGAGACCAATAAATCATGGGGACACCTGCGAGGCCATAAAGGTAAGCTTTGCTTTCACACAGACATCCAAGACTAGCTCGGTGTCTGATAGAACACATAACTCATGCCATTATGGCACAGATAGTTAGTTTGACACATCATCACCTCACATTCTTAGAGATAAAATTATGATACCGAACTTTTGATTATTATTGTTTGTATACTCAGTAACATGTAGTTAGATGAGTGCTAATGTAGGCTGCTGACTCCAAAGGGGGAGTGTGGTGTAACAGACCATGTCGGCTAAAATAGAGTTGTCAGCTAACTTAGCAGCACAGCATTCCAAACTGTTCAAAAACAAGTAGAAGATGTTTTCAAACATGTTCCCCAACAATTCTGGTTATGCCTGTGTAGGTAACAACTGCAGATGCTGGTTTAATTCGAAGATGGACACAAAATACTGGATTTACTCAGCGGCACAGGCAGCATCTCTGGAGAGAAGGAATGGGTGACGTTTTGGGTCGAGACCCTTCTTCAGACTGTCTGGGTTTGCTGAGCAAAACATTGCAAAAGCTGGGCGGACCACCTACGCCTCCTACCGCTACTGGTGCAGAAACATTGCACACAACGGGCTTATGATTGGCTCACCAGAGGGGATATGGCACAGTCTGAATGGACAAGAAATGCCATTAAAGACCATATTGGGTGCCCTTCCAGGAAAAGAGAGAACCCCAGCTTGGACCATGTCACGGGCGGTGCCAGGTGATCAACAACAGGATACGATCCGGCAGGCATGCTCTGCTGTGGGCTTGGGGTTTACCAGTGCGTACGCAGTTATGTGAGTCTATGTGCCCTATTTGGTAGTGCAGTAAAATACCTTGATATTCACACTGTTGTCTGAATCCGGTGACTTATCGAACACAACAGATGGAGGAATCAAGGATGGCAAGTAATTGTTCGTTGTACAGAGGAAAACACAAGGCATGTCACAAATGGAACATAAATCTTTATGTGAGAAAAGCTAAGGTGAGATACGGTCTTGGAATTGATAGCTCGCCAGTAAGTTAAAGCGGAAATATGCATAACATTTGTGATTGGGGGAGTGGGAGAGGGGAGGAGAGAGAGAGGGGGTGAGCGGAATGAGATGTAGTTTGAGAGAGATACCAGGAGGGACAGCAGTTGCCGTGAACAGGACACGGTGAGAGGAAAAGTGTCTTGAACCACAGTCACTCAGAGTGCGAGTCTCTGAGGTTTCAAGGAACAGACTGTGACTGTCATCTTTGCTATGTGTTGTTTCATTGTATTGGATGCAACTTATATCATAAATCTTCTCCATGTAACCTGTAGACCTGTACCCAGGGTGATAGTTATAGTCACAGATAAGTCTCCTGAATTAGGTTACATTGGGTGTAATGTTGCACTTGGAGCATACTGCAGGATAATGGGATTGTGCTGTTTGATGGAAGAATGGGAAAAACAGAACATTTCACGTGGTGAGAAGCCAGTAATTGTTGGTGTGTGGAGAGGTCCAGGTGTACAAAGTTAATCCACAGACAGAATAAGGAATTATGAAGTCAAATAGAACAATGTCTGTTATTGTGATAGGGTTTGGTGGGAAAAAACCAAGGAAGTATCGTACCTAAGGCAGGAAATATTTGCCTTGGGCTCATTGCTGCATTGACTCACCATTTGGATACTTGGAATAAAGTGTCCAGCGAAGAGAGCAAAGTACATTGGACTAAACCTACTGGAATTTAGAAAGGTTTTATTGAGGATTTGGAGAGGGACTGAAGGCTGGATAATCAGAGGCTGTTTCCTCAGTCTTGGACAGTCCAGAAATGATGTGAAGTCAACATGCTGTCAGCGATGAGGATTTGGAAGAAGAGACATTTCCTTGTAAAGAAGGATGGGAATCTTTGAATATTCGACCTTAGAGAAATGTGTACACTGAGAATGCACAGACTGGCATTATTATATTGTGGAAGCACCTCAGTAAATGAAGCTGTCAGAATGTGGTAACAAACAACTCTTCAGCGAACCTATTTTAGATGTAACTTGCTGGTCATCATTGGTCTGACCTCTGCGTAACTCTTAAGTTCTCATCAAAGTGCTTGTCCATTTATCCAATGTCCTTAAAGGTTACCAAGAAAGACGTATTGTTATCATAAAACAAGGTCAAAATGAACACAGCTCAGGTATAAGAAAGAAAAATATATACCTGGTCTCCCGGCAACAGGTTTTGGCAGCAAATCCCAGTTTTATCATCCATGCTCGTATCACTAAATGGAAATGGCCACAGCTCAGATGTTGGAGAGAAAAGGAAACACCTGATCTCAGCAGTGAGTTACACCAAAACATGATATGTAAACCCCCTGGTCTACAACAATCTGAGATCTATCTTTGTTTGATTAAACCAGCTCAACTTCTGAAGAGTGCTGCTGGTCCATAACATTTTGACAATGGAACAGTGTTGTAAAGATAGCGTAAGCAAATGCAGCTTAAATTTTTTTACATTAAACTAACTTTAGTCACCTCCACTTCTGTGGGTCACTCTCTCTCTCTCCCAACCTCCACCCAACATTCTCTAATATTAAAAACTTGTTCAGTCCCTAACAATTTCCAGTTCCAATGAAGATTTACCTTTAATGTAAACCCCGTCTTTCCTGCTGGTGATCTTGTGTGGTTTGCTGTGAATTAACCAAATTTTAAATCTGCATTTCCAGTGTCTGTGATTTCACCACTGGTGACATTCAGAGGCCAAACACAGGACCAGTTCCCTTCACCTTCTGACCGGCATCTTCACCCCTCCAATCAACAATTTATTTGTGTGTTCCACTGTTGTAGAGGTACAGGGCTAGATCTTGTAACCTCGACCCTGTCTTCACTGAGAATCAGTCTAATCTGTGAACAAATATCACAGCCTGAAAACTGTATCGACAAATCCAGTCCAGCCAATGAGCAGACAATCAGGCTGCCCCCAATCATCGGGGTTGTCCACAGTGCGGGCAAGTGTCACTTCACCTCCAATAATCGACTTGATTACGTTCAGTGTTGGTTTCACCAAGATCACTCGGCTCTGAACCACGTCACAGCCTTGGTCCAAACACGGAGCAAAGAGCTGCATTCCGGAGGTGAGGCCAGAGTGAGGCTCCTTGAAAACAAGGCAGCATTTGACTGAATGCAGCATCGAGGAGACCTGGTCATTCTGAGACAAGGATCGTCAAGGAGAGAATACGTCAATGGTTGGATTCATTCCCCACACAAAGTACGATGGCTGTGGTTCAACATCCCAGCCCCAGGACATCACTGCAGGAGTTTCTTTGGGCAGTGACCCAGACACAACCATCATCAGCTGATTCATCAACGACCTTCCTTCCATCAGAAGGTGAGAAGTGGGGATGTTCCCTGATGATTGCACAATATTCAGTTCCATTCACAACTCTTCACAAAATGAAGCAGTTCATCCAGCAAAAACATTCCGGCGTGGGATAATTGACCTGAAAATCTACTGCACCAGCCACATTGAGTTCTTAGATAATTGGCAAATGGATCAGAGGTGACAGGAGAAATCAGATTTGTTCAGGACGATATAATTATCAGAAACTCACAGACTGAAAGGCTGATGGAAGCAGAGTCAACAAGAACTTTCAAAGGATTTGGGTAAATGTGTTGTAGAGCAGAGGGATTTAGGAGTGCAGGTGCATGGTTCCTTGAAGTGGAGTCGCAGCTAGATAGCACAGTCAAAAAGGCTTTTGGAAGATGAGCTTTCATCAGGCAGAGTATTGAGTATAGAAGTTGGGAGGTCATGTTGCAGTTGTATAAGATGTTGGTGAGGCTGCATTTAGAGCATTGTGTTCAGTTCTGGGCACCATGTTATAGGAAAGATGTTGACAACCTGGAAAGGATAGAGAAGATTTACGAGGATGTTGCGTGGACTAGAGGGTGTGAGCTATAGGGAGAGGTTGAATAGGCTGGGACTCTATTCACTGGGACGTAGGAGGATGAGGGTGATCTAATAGAGGTGTATAAAATCACGAGAGGAATAGAACGGGTAGTGCACACTATCTCTTGCCCAGATTAGGTGAATCGATGACCAGAGGACATAGGTTTAAGGTGAAGGGGAAAAGATTCACACCATACTGCTCTTTTGGAAATAATACAAACTTTTTTCGTCGGATCTTTTTGTTTAAACGATGGGCCTGGTTGGACCAGACTTTCTTCTGTAGTTTATGTTTCTTAAATGGCTCTCTGTCTGTAATGAAGTGTGGGTTAATTCTTTCACTGTTAACCACTGCTTCGCTCCTGCCTTACGTGTGAACGTATTCTCCCAATTACCTGACCGACCAAAGCTGACCCAGCTGTACAAGATCAGGGGGAATTTTAACATAAAATGTCCTTACATTAGAATCACTTTACCCGATTGGCCCATTAAGCACAACATTAATAATTAACACTCTGAGGAATGCCCTTTAGTTGATTTAACTCTGAATTCTCTTTAACTTTATGGCATTTCTTATCAGAGGAGACTGCACCACTGCCCCCTCCCCCGAGCCAATCTTAAGCCCCACTTGTCTGCAACGTTTCTGCGCTACCAGCGGCAGCTGGTTCACCCAACTATTGCTGTTGTTTACCTCAGCTCACCCAGACGTTATGAGACATTGTTTGGGAACATCTACTCATACCTTGTTGTGTTTCGTTCACCATCGTAGCCTTTCTCATGCACTAATCGCAGGCGCGAGGAGATAAACTAGTTTTCGCAGACCCTGGAATATATGGCTGCTAATTTTGCTAATAACTCCATTTCACATTTTAGCTGAAATTGTCAGTTTAACCCTTACACTACACTGACAGGGACGACCGATTCCTTGGGTCAGGAGGAGACTCAGCAAGACCTTGAGAGGCGTGGCATAGTCAAAGGGCACTGTGATGAAAAGTGGTTTTATTATCCTTCCTTAAGATCCTGTTACCAGGTTTTTCAGTGACAAAAGGACATGGTCAGATGCTGAGAGGAAAGCTCTTCAGTGGGTAGTCCACAGAGCTCAGAGGACTATCGGAACACAGCTACCAGCCTTGGAGGGCATCTACAACACACGATGCCTCAGAAAAGCCACCAGCATCCACAAAGACTCTTCACACCCCTGCAACAGTCTGTTCGAAACTTCTACCATCGGGCAGGCGATACAAGGCCTTCTTCGCCCGCACCTCCAGACTCAGGAACAGCTTCATCCCCAGGGCCATAGCTGCTATGAACCGGTCCTGCTGAGCCGGATGGTCACATCGCACAGCGAACCGGTACAGATCTACTGCACTTTATTTTGTTTTAAAACTGTTCTAATATGTTTCATTGGGTTGTTTAATATGTTTCATTGGGTTGTTTAAATTAATACTGACTAGCTAATTAATTTATTGCATCGCATTCCCAATCTCGTTGTACCCCTGTACAATGACAATAAAGATATATTGTACTGTATTGTATTGA